>NC_142065.1:201538753-201616253 GCF_059756535.1 Pantherophis guttatus
TTTCCTGCTTGAGCAGTGGGGTGGACAAGATGACCTACAAGGTTCCATCCAATTCCATCCCATCCCATCCCATCCCATCCCATCCCATCCCATCCCATCCCATCCCATCCCATCCCATCCCATCCCATCCCATCCCATCCCATCCCATCCCATCCCATCCCATTCCATTCCATTCCATTCTATTCTATTCTATTCTATTCTATTCTATTCTATTCTATTCTATTCTATTCTATTCACAAGGACAATCTCTAAATGCAAAACTTTATTGACTACATCATTTTGGCACCAATGAAGACAAATCAGATCTAGCTAATTCCCATGCAAACCCACATAATTAAAACATTGGACACACACACACCCCATTAGAACAGGTCACGTTGTCCAATTGAGTTTGTATTGTTATGAGAAAAAGTCTTTGGCTTTGGCAAACATCTGCTGAAGTGTCCTTGGCTCTCAAGGCTCGTCTTCTTGATGTCTGGAGCATACATTCCATGTCACCCTTCCCTCGACACCCCCCCCCCCGATTCTTTGCCATGCTTAGCAATAATGGTTGCAACAGCAAAAAGGCAGTTCAAACTTGACTTGACTTGTTATGGTTCTAACGATTCTATGGCATGGAACAAAAGGAACTTGAAACAAAACCTTGTTATCTTATTTTTGATCCTAAGGTCAGAAAAGTGAACAGGGTGATGGTCCATGCTGCATGCTATCTCTGACCCAAATTATAATTAAATCAGCCAAGAGGATAATTTTTTTTTTTAAAAAATTGAAATTCTGAAATAAAATATTGGAAGCAATATAAGTGGTTCTAGCGCAGTAAATCAGGACACCAGACAACTCAAATGAATATAGATTTTATTGTAAGCTAATGCTCTCTACAAGAATCTGAACTACTAATGGTCAAAGCAAATTGGCGGTAGATAAGAGTCAACGGAATTCATGGTGGGCTGGAATTAGATCACTTATGCAAAGGGACTCAAAACTGATGATGCATTTGACCCCTCCCTCGGGCTCAGCCTGGTCATCTCCTATAGGTTCCCACTTAAGCACCACTTGTTCAGCCACCTTTTGAACTTTTGATAGACCTGGATGAGTGGTATTTATTACCTCAAAGTTCCAGTTGTCCCAGTAACTCTGTGTTCATGTGATTGTGATCCTGTTGCTTGGCAGTCAGCTTGCAATTATGTTGCAATGTCTTTTGGTCATGTCGTCTCCATTTGCAATCTTCTTTGCCAGCTTCCTACAAGGAACGTCAATGAGGAAGCCATCAGGAGATCGCAAATGGCAACTGAATGTTGTCCTCACTCAATGACCCATGGCGATTTGCATAATGACTGCAGCCAGGAAGTTCCAGAACTGTCATCGCTGAGTAGTGCAGTCATGTGACATCATACTTTATGACCAGGTTGCTTACTGACAGAAACACTGATCCCAATTGCCGTCGTTAATAACTACCTGTGGGTTTTTTTAAACTATCTGTAGTTAAAAAAAAAAAGAACATTGCATGCACATTTTTCAAAAATGTAAAAAAATTATGCTCTTACTAATTACTATCAGCCCACACATTTTTGGAGACCTTGGGTGAAAATGTAGGGAATAAGAAATTTGCTTTTACATAATGATTGTTGCAGAATGTTCAAGAGGAGCAAAATGTTCATTTTTATTAAGAGGTTGGAGAAAATGTCAGAACTCTGAAACCTTGCTTTGAAGCTCAAATACGTAAAACAAGATTCCATGAGCTCAGATGATGTTACATACTTGTACTTAATGCGTAAACTGCTGCATGCAACTTTTGATTCTGTAAATCATGCTTTTATTTTGGATATGTTCGTTGTATTGCTAATGTATATATCTGTGTGTATGGTCAAGGGGGAGGGGTGGCATTCACTTACTTTCCCTACCGATTCACAAATGTGAGCGCGCAGGTCCACGCGTGTGCTTGGACTTCTGTGCATGCGCTCGGACTCAAAAATGTGTCTAAATAGGATGGCATAGAGCAGTGGTGGGATTCAAAATTTTTTACTACTGGTTCTGTAGGCGTGGCTTGGTGGGCGTGGCATGGCATGGCTTGGTGGGCATGGCATAGCTTGGTGGGCGTGGCATGGCATGGCATGGCATGGCTTGGTGGGCGTGGCATGGCATGGCATGGCTTGGTGGGCGTGGCAGGGGAAGTATACTGTAAAATCTCCATTTCCTCCCGATCAGCTGGGACTCAGGAGGCAGAGAATAGATGGGGGCGGGGCCAGCCAGTCAGCCGGTTCAGACCGGTTCACCCGAACTGGTAGCAGAAATTGCAGGTGGCCTCGCCCACTGCCCCACCTCTATGCCAGCGATGGTATTCAGCAGGTTCTGACCAGTTTTGGAGAACCGGTAGTGGAAATTTTGAGTAGTTCCGAGAACTGGTAAATACCACCTCTGCGGAGGGCAGGGGGAGGATTTATGTAGGATTTCAGCTCTTTTCCTAAACTTCGTTGTTTAATATTTCTTTTAATGTATTTCAAATAACCACAGATATCTCAGAAAGGCATCTTGCTAGCAATGGATTTTTGACTGAACATTCAAATTTCTGAGTAGGTTTAGAATGAAGTCAATTTCCCAGCAAAGTGAGCGACTCACCCTTAACGGAAGACCAAAAGCAACTTTCGAATATTTGTTGGAAATGTTTTCGATTTGCTGCATTGAGCAGGAGATTGAAAGGGGGAGGGGTCCCAGGGGGCTTTTCCAATTCCACGGTCCTTGGAATCATGAATATTCATATAAGCATTTCAGCGTAAATGCTCAGTTCCTTCCTCTGGCGACTTTCTCCCCATGCAGTGGTAAACATTAATTGGTAAGCAGATATTAAAAAATGCATTCTTATTACTTCAATGGCCCATGGTGAATGCAATGTTGAGTCGCAGAGAGCCGCTCGGGCTCTTTAACCATTCAGCCGTTAACCAAATAGCCTAGTAACCATCCACAGATCCGCTTCCTGGGAGATAAATAATGAAATAAACGTGCTGGCCATCTATAAGGACCCTCCTCTGAATGGTCACTTGGGAGGACACAGATGGAAGACATTTAGTAATAGCCTGGACAAATTCCTACCAAAACCTGTTCTGCTTCTTTTCCTTCCACATCTCTTTCAATGGAGACACCCCAAGATAAGTGCCTGGAACATGCGATTTTAGAACTTTGGACCTAGTTGGACCTACTCTAGCCATGACTCTGGTTCACTCTTGGATGTTTGGAAGTTGTTCCAGCTTGGAGGATGTGAAGCCAACCTTTGTGAAGGTTGGGGTGTGGAGACCCCACACCCTCGGGGTGGAGACACCCCGAGATAAGTGCCTGGAACATGCGATTTTAGAACTTTGGACCTAGTTGGACCTACTCTAGTCATGACTCTAGTTCACTCTTGGATGTTTGGATGTTGTTCCAGCTTGGAGGATGTGAAGCCAACCTTTGTGAAGTGGATTGGGCAATTAAATCCACTTTTACCAGATGGAAGACTGAAAAATCTTCTACCAAATACCTCAATGTTGCAGATTTGGATAGGGTTCTTCAAAAGATGTCTTCAGGAAACATTCATATGGAGAATTCCTGGATGTGTGGGGAGCTTGCAAGGTGGCTGCGTAGTTTGTGAGGTGTGGCTGGGCCTCTCCTTCATTTTTATATATTTTTTATTTGTTGTTTTAATTCTTTTTAATTTTGTTCATATAATTTTCTTTTTTTTAAAAAAATGGTTTTAATTTGTAAGCTGCTCGAGTCATGCAAGTGTGATGGGCAGCTTTATGAATTGAATGAAATTCATATTATTTTCTTTGTTAACAGCTTTTGCTCCCATCACTTCTCTCTGCAGACCCCATAAAAGCTGAATAAACTGAATACATTTTGTAAAAAGCTGCCTTCGTTTCAATTTTGTTGCTGATAAAATGTCAGCATTGAAAAATCACCAGTGCAGTGGAATGGGGATATGGCATTTTAAAAAATCTTTATGAAAGGGTTTCAATATTCTGAAAACAGAGTTTTCTATCCACTTTACCTTTGAATGGGACAATTAAATTACCTTGAATAGATTTCTTCGGAGGTTACTATGGTAGAGACTCTTGTAGACAGAGATGAGGAGTTGATTATTGAATACAGGTAGTCCTTAACTTACAACCATATATTTAAGTGACCATGGCTGTTTTTCACACTCATGACTGTTGCAGCATCCCATGGTCATGTGATCAAAATTATCCTGAAAATAACAAATACATTAATAAATGCTAATAAGTTGTAACATGGCTCTTCCTTTGGGGGTCCATTATAAGGGCTATCAAAATGACACTGTTCTTATGGAAGAGAAAGAACATCCTCTGATTTGAAAGATGGGCAGAATCTGCCCCCAAACCTTCCAAGATCTAAAACATAGAACATATATATATATATAAATGGATGTGTGTGTGTGTGTGTGTGTAACTCTGGAATGCCACGAGCAATTTCAACCAAACTTGGTACACAGATGACTTACTCTCTGGAAAGAAATACTGTGGGGGTAAGACACCCTTAACACCCCTTGGGGGGGGTGCTCTGTTAAGATACAGCCTGTTGTGCCTTAAAATGGCTTCTACTGTACAGCACAGTTCAGTTGCCATGGTAACAGCTTCACAGTACTCCACAAGGGGGCACCCTCTGGTAAGGGGGAAAATCCAACATTAGAAATTACATTTGGTCTTGACATTTTCAACAAGGCTTTGATTATTCTTGAGGACAAATGTATGGCCATGATCAATAAAACATTACTGCAACTCGGTCTGCCTGCACCACTACGAGACCGACACGACGTAGTTCACGCAAATTACATACAAGAAAAGAACTACAAGAAACCACTTCTAATCAAGTTCAGAAAAAGGCATACCAAATGGATCACCTAGCATAACAACAAGGTGGTATCATTTTACTTAATGCTTCTGGGGGCACAGGGAAAACATTTTTAACTAATTTAATTCTCGCTGAAATCAGGGCTCAGGGTGAAGCTGCTCTTCCTGTCTAATACAGGATTGGAATAAATAAATACCTGGGCAACGCCGGGTTATCAGCTAGTAAAATAATAAAGTTGGAAGGGACCTTGGAGGTCTTCTAGTCCAACCCCCTACTCAAGCAAGCAGGAATCCCTATATCCTTTCAGACAAATGGTTGTCCAATCTCTTTTTGAAAGCCTTCAGTGATGAAACACCCACAACTTCCGAAGGCAAGCTGGTCCATTGGTTGATTGCTCTCACTGTTAGGAATTTTCTCCTTAGTTCTAGGTTGCTTCTCTGCTTGCTTAGCTTCCACCCATTGTTTGATATCTAAATGCCAGAGCCAAGCAGATCTCCAGTGAAAATCCAGGAGCAAAGCACTCCTGAGGAGTCTGGAAGTAGCAAAGAGGCTGTTTTATGTACTGGAAACCCTTGAGAATCAGAATGTTGTACTTTTCGGGGGAAATTAATTAATTGGCCTCTCCGAAGGAGGCATTAGTAATTTATGTTAGCAATGGGATACTTTATTCTTTGCCTGCTTTTACAGCTCAGCAAGAAGGAGGAGGTGGATCTATCATATCGGTGAGTGTCTACAAGGAGAAAGCTGTTGATTAACCCTCACCAGGAGCTGCTATTGAGCCTCTAGAGATTAAGAACGTTTAAGAACCAAAAGCTACTGTAGCTAAGAATTGGAAGGCATCATCGATGGAAGATTGAAATAACATTTCTGTCTTGTTTCATGAACTCCCGGTAGAAACGAGCCAAGATTTGCTTGTTTGGTTTTGGTTTTACCTAAAACCATTGATTCTTTTTTGCAGGCATCAAGAAGAACCTGAGTGATTTTAAAGCACCATAAAAGTGGTAGAAGGGGAAGATGAACCGACAAAATTAATTCAAACTGGTAGATGACTTGGGAGTGCTTAGGTTTTATTGTGTTTTTACCCTTCCCTTTCTTTAATTTTTTTTTTTTTTGAAACTGCTATTAGCGATGTCTAACAAACAACAATAGTACATTAGGGATTGTACAGTCAAAACATAGAGAGAGAGAGAGAGAGAGAGAGATTAAAGTAAATTGAATATAGAGGAAATAAAGAAGATGCATATAATATAAAATGAATGTAATCATTCAATATATCATTAAATCCAGATTATAAAGAAACATGGCTGTTCCATTCTTTTAGTTTTAGAATAAAATATAAAAACATGTCAAAAATGGATAAAAGATTATTATTATTATTATTTAGTATTATTTTCCCCCAATAGTGTGTTAATATGAAATCAAAAGGGAATTATGGATAGACAATACTAAATCATATGCAACAAATAGCCCTCAACTTTCTTATGATAGCAATAGCACTTAGACTTATATACCGCTTCATAGTGCTTTACAGCCCTCTCTAAGTGATTTACAAAGTCAGCATCTTGCCCCCAACAATCTGGGTCCTCCTTTTATGGACCTGGGAAGGATGGAAGTGTAAACCTTAAACCCATCAGGATTGAACTCCAGGCAATGGGCAGAGTTAGCTTGCCATACTGCGTTATAACCACTGTGACAGAGGGCTCTTCATGATGTCAACTCCACCACACAAAATCTAATGACAATTTATTTATTTATTTATTTATTGGTTCAATTTATATGCCACCCTTCTCTGGAGACTCAGGGCTGCTTACAATGTGTTAAGCAATAGCCTTCATACTTTTGTATATACCTGCTTAGTAGGGCTTTCGGCCCCCCCAAGCGGTGTTCTTTTTTATACAAAGTCAGCTTATTGCCCTCACAATCCGGGTCCCCATTTTACCTACCTCGAAAGGATGGAAGGCTGAGTCAACCTTGAGCCTGGTGAGATTCGAACTTGCACTAATTGCAGGCAGCTGGTGTTACTTAACAGTACTTTAATCTGCTGCGCCACCTAGGCTCTTGTTTTAAAACATTATTTGAAGAGGGTTTGAACCATCTTGTCTTCAACCAGGTTTTTTTTTTTTTTAATTTCTGAATGAAGGTCACCTCTAGAAATAGGGAAGCAGCTCATTTAATTTGCATTTGAAATGGGAACCAGCCCAATTTTGCATCTTAAGTCTGAATGCAACCTTAATGTAATATTTTTCCACATACCCAGATCACCATATTTTCCAGGTAACAGTGTAAAAGGTGTAATAGGGGAAATTCTGTCCAAAATAGCATATATTCATGAAAATAATGTAAAAAACTCCATTATGTTAGGAGAATTTATCCGAACAAATGTGAATGAAATACAGCTGCTTAGAGAAATGGGTACCAAATGACATACACCATGCAGCTCAAATTTATAGAAAAACTCTTTAAACAAAAAAAATAGCAACCAAATTTGACGACGTTGCAAAAAAAAATGCAAATTGAATGAAAATGAAACCAACTAATTCATGCGTTCACACGCCTACCTTTTTTTTCTTAGAGCTTTACCAAGTTTAGCAGTTGGTTGAATCCTAAGGGAAGACTTCGAGCAAGTCCCTTTTGAACATCTCAGTCAATAAATCTTATAAACAACCCACATTTTTCCCATGGGGCTTTTTCAGTAGCAGTTTTAATGTCCCACTGAAAGGGAATCCTACCTCTTGGAGATTGCAGATAATTTCTCCTTCCTTTGGAGATTTTCAGAAGATTCATCCACCTTGTTTCTCTGGCATTAACCTGATGGAAATGTTTGCAAAATCTTCTGTAATCAATTCTACCAAGGGGTGACTCTTCAATTATTAGTGGGCATGTTGGTTTAGTGGTTAAAGACACTGAGCTTGTCAGCTGAAACGAGACCCAAGTGCCGTGTGGCGAGATGAGTTCCTATTACTTAACAGAATAATAGAATAAAGTTGGAAGGGACTTTGTAGGTCATCTAGTCCAACCCCCTGCCCAAGCAGGAGACCCTATACTATTTCTGACACATGGCAGTCCAGTCTCTTCTTGAAAGCCTCCAGTGATGAAGCTCCCACAACTTCTGAAGGCAAGCTGTTCCATTGGTTGATTGTTCTCACTGTCAGAAAATTTCTCCTTATTTCTAGGTTGAATCTCTCCTTGTTCAGTTTTCATCCATTATTCCTTGTCTGGCCTTCGGGTGCCTTGGAACATAGCTTGACCCCTTCCCTCTCTGCGGCAGCCCCTCAAATATTGGAACAGTGCTATCATGTCTCCCTTGGTCCTTCTCTTCACTAGACTAGCCAAACCCAGTTCCTGCAACCATTTTTCGTATGTTTTAGCCTCCAGGCTCCCTAACCTGCTCCAGCTTCTAACCACCTAGCAGTTCGAAGAAAGGCAAATGCGAGCCGATAAATAGGAACCACTTTGCTGGGAAGGTGACAGCGGTCTGTGTGCCTCTGTATAGTCATGCTGGCCACATGACCATGGAATTATATTCGGATAATGCTGGTTCCTGTTGTGGCCCACCAGCTGCCAGCGGAGATGGCGGCAGACTCGGACAATGAGGAAGTTGAGGAGGAACTTGGGTCAGTTCTGGAGTCTGGGGAAAGCTCTGATGGATGCTCTGTTTCAGATGCAGATAGAGCCAGGGCCATCCGATATTTCCCAGCTGCCGGAGAGGTTTGGACGCTGATATGAGTGAGGAGGAAGAACAGCTGGGGCCTGTTCCAGATGCATGTATGCTCAGAGCAGTTAGAAGAGGTGAGCAACGATGGACGAGGAGTCAACTTGGGAAGCAAAGCACATGTGGACCCTGAATGGCCCCTCCCTGGCTGGGGAATAAATAGAAGGAAAGGGGAGTGGTTGTCGTAGGAGACAACAGTTTGTATTTCTGAAGATTTTGCTCATTGTGTTTTATGCCACAAAGACTGCTTGCCAGAACTTAATTTGCAAGCCTTTCGGCTGGGAGCTCACGGCCTTGCAATTATTGCAAGGAACTGATAAGCTCTGTGTCAACTTGCAAAGCTTCAAGTTGCCATGAGCAGGAGGGAGGGAGAACTGAAGTGAATTCCATACATTCTTCTGACCGCAATCAGAAGGAGGGCGTTAGGTTTCACAGCCAGCCAAAGTGGTTAATTGGAGAATGTGATTTATGACATGGCCAGAGAGGAGGGGAGAGACATTCATAGGGGAACATAAATCTATGTAGGATTAGTCCTAACTGCATCCCAGTATTGCCGGAATGGTGCTCCTAATAAATGACTATATTTCCTTTGAAGTTTGGATCATGGCTCATGAATTAATTAGGGAATCTTTCGGAAACTTGACACTCTGTTACTGCAGTTAACTCTTGGAAGGACTCCTGCCTGGACTTTTCGGTGGGTGAATGCCATTAATTCACAAGAGGTAAATAAAGAGGGGTTTTTCGTGACAAGGAGTCTGTTTCTTGCTTCTGATAAGGCTGGGTCAGAACAATTCCCTTAGCTAAGAAACTGAGAGTTGGACACGATTGGACAGGGGAAACTTTGACCTTTACTTTTTACCTTCCATCATTGAAGTGCATTGAAGTGCATCATTGAAGTGCGTTCCATCATTGAAGTGGCGTTCCCATATTTCTTTCCTATTAGTTCTCCTGGCAAGAGCTGGTAGAAGTTGAAAGTCAACAAGAAGGCACAGGCTGCCCCTCTGTTTTATTTGGATAAAGTGAAATACATGCCACTTTCAAGTGAGTTTTGGACAAACACAGGTAGCCCTTGATTTCAAACCATTCATTGAACAACTGTTCAAAGTTACAACCACACTGAAAAAGTTCAGGCTATAAGGTCAGACTTACAACTGTCCCCACAGTCACATGATCAAAATTTGGGCAGTTGGCAAAC
Source organism: Pantherophis guttatus (assembly GCF_059756535.1). Classification (NCBI taxonomy): domain Eukaryota; kingdom Metazoa; phylum Chordata; class Lepidosauria; order Squamata; family Colubridae; genus Pantherophis; species Pantherophis guttatus. Next base: position 201,548,503 of record NC_142065.1, read on the forward strand.
TGGAATGTATTTATGACAGTTGCAGTGTCCTGGGGTTGTGTCCTCACAATTTGCAACTTTCCTAGGCAACTTTTGACAAGCAAAGTTGATGGGTGAAGACAGATTTGCTTAATGACCATGTGGTTCACTTAACAAAAAGTCATACAATCAGGTCCAACTCATTTAACAACGACCTGTCTTATTACTTGACAAACACTTTTTTTTTCTTTTAATGACCTTGTAATCCTTTGCATCGGGGTGGAGTTGGGGCAACTGAATGGAGCTCAAACATTTAGTAGCTGAATGCCCTTCCTGATGCCTACGCAGAATTCGCAGCAGACTCATGGTGCCCAGAGAGAGAAATATCGGCCACTATTTTAGGATTGAACTCACAGCTTCCTGATTGTGAGATGAGAGCTTCATCTCTAGGCCACCTTCCCGCTCTTTCATAAGTCAAACACTACTTGCATGAAATATCCTCAACTTGCCAGTCCAAAGTTCAGTTCTGGAAGGATAAAAAGGTAAAGGTTCCCCTCGTACATATGTGCTAATCGTTTCTGACTCTAAGGGGCAGTGCTCATCCCCATTTCTAAGATGAAGAGCAAGGGCTGTCTGAAGACTTCTCCATGGTCATGTGGCCGGCATGACTAAATGCCAAAGGTGCACAGAACGCTGTTACCTTCCCACCAAAGGTGGTCCCTATTTTTCTACTTGCATTTTTTACGTGCTTTCAAACTGCTAGGTTGGCAGAAGCTGGGACAAGTAACAGGATAAATAAATAAATAACTGTGTTATGCGACACTAGGGATTCAAACCGCTGAACTGCCAACCTTTTGATCGATCAACTCAATGTCTTAGCCACTGAGCCACCGCATCCCTCTACAAAAATTGCCTTGACCAAATTCTGGTCAAAGTTGACAGACCTCATTCTGCACATTTTAAAGTTTCCTGCTATGCAAAGACATCAAAGGAATTTTGAAGAAATCAGCATTAGGATACGTCAGTTGATATTTCCCTAGTGGAGTCTCAGCATCTAATTAAAAAACAAACAATAACAGAGATGAGCTGTCTTTCAAAAAACTCTATTGTACTGACAATTTAAAAAAAAAAATCAATGTACACAAAGCTACCATAAACAAGGTGTTTGTAATGCCCATAAAGTAATGGTGGAAGGAAATGGCATTTTTATTTCAACATCTTGCTTTCATCCTTAGAATTTCTTTGTAGGACAGTGTCGAAATGTTTCATGTTCCTTATTCCTATGGAAGGAAATCCCTTTGAGAGATTAAAGCCACAAGTAGCCTTGATATTCTCAGGTAGTAAAATTGGCACATCAGTCATTTGACTGCCTCACTTTGATCAAAATTGATTTTCTTCCTACTCCTCCTATAATCCTAAAAGCTGATTAATAGGCTAATGTCCTCTATCCTCACAGAACCATGACTGGAAAATACAACTTGCTGACTTCCGTGTTCTTTTTGCAAAGTAAGTTGTCGCAGAAGTTCCCGATACAGGCTGGGTTTCTTTTCAGCTGGAGGTCGACCTAGTTTATAAGAAAGCTGCAGGAGGTTACGATAAAAGCTGGATCCAAGCAACAGCCTCTCTTCCAGCTTCTTTTCCACCTTACAAGCCACACATGTTGCAGTGATCCTGAGGACACAGATAAGCCTCCAAGTACTTCAACGACCCTCTAAAAGGATGCAAATGACCAGCTGTCTGCAAGGAATACAAATCCTTCCATTCTCCACTATCCAGTCAGAGCTGAAGAAGCTTCTTGGATGAGAAGCGAAATGTCTTCAAAGAAAAAACAAGAAAGTCCAGTTGCCTCTTGATAAAGCACCTTTGGGACAACCATGACCTGGATGGCTGAGAATCTCTACAGACCTCCAGAAAAGTACGCACAAAATTCCGCACAGTGAAAAGGATATAGCAATAGCAATAAAATGTAGACATACAGTATATATTACCCCATAGCGGGCAGTTTACAGAGTCAGCATATTGCCCCGAACAATCTGAGTCTTCATTTTACCAACCTCAAAAGGATGGAAGGCTGAGTCAACTTTGAGCCTATCAAGATTGAACTTCAGGCTGTGGGTAGAGTTTGCCTACGTTACTTCATTCTAACTACTGTACCACTGGAGCTGATATACCAAAATGTGTTGGAATACACATACCTGTGTTAGTTCATGAACCTTCTACATTTATAAACGGCAAAGTTACAGAAAAATTCCAGGCAGCGACATGAGATTTTCAGTGAAAATCAAAATGGTAGAATTGGCCTTTCTGTGTGGATTGTGCAGGGAGTCTGGCTGTTGGTGAACCGAGATTCTGATGATCATAATTTATTTATTTATTTATTTATTTATTTATTTATTTATTTATTTATTTATTTATTTATTTATTTATTTATTTATTTATTTATTTATTTATTGGTTCAATTTATATGCCACCCTTCTCCGGAGACTCAGGGCAACTTACAATGCGTTAAGCAATAGCCTTCATACTTTTGTATATACCTGCTTAGTAGGGCTTTCGGGCCCCCCAAGCGGTGTTCTTTTTTATACAAAGTCAACTTATTGCCCCCACAATCCAGGTCCTCATTTTACCTACCTCGGAAGGATGGAAGGCTGAGTCAACCTTGAGCCTGGTGAGATTTGAACTTGCAGTAATTGCAGGCAGCTGGCAACTAAGTGCTACTTAACAGCACTTTAGTCCGCTACACCACCAAGGCTCTTAACTTAATTAATATATTCTGCTTGCTTTGTCCATTAATAATGCAAATTGAGGTTTGACTTTAACTTCAATTCCCTCCTCCCTTTGAATGTATTTCCCTTTTCTGATGGAATATTTCTTTCTTTGCAAGAATGTGTATGGCACTCATCCTCCCAACAGGACACAAGACAATCTTATCAAATGCGATTTCACTTTGTGGGAGAATAAAAGCCTATTCACATTTTTTTTGGTGATTATATTTTTCAGCCCAACTGGGTTTCCTATGAACAGGAAAGGCAGCATAACAATTCTACCATTGTTCTTGGGCTTGTTTCCCTTTGATGAACAAGCTACGATCGTGATGCAAGAAATCACTCTAATTTTATAGCTGAATGGGAAGGAGAATGTCTGTATTCAAACCCCAGAGACAGCAACGTTCTGTAGCAAGGAGCTGGAGAGGTGGAAAAAGAGATTATTTTAGCTATCAAGGACTTCAGACAGCATTGCAGGATATTACTGGAGAAGGAGGGTGCAATGTATCATTTGTTGTTTTATTAAAATAAGTATAAGAGTCTATTTTATTGCTGTTGATATTAAAAATATAGGTGTATTTTTAACCCACAACGAAAGAAGACTCTGAGGCTAGAAGTTCCTCAAAGTTCCAATTTATTAGAGATGTCATATTGGCATATTTGGGAAAACCCGAATCTGAAAGCTTCCAGGTTTTCCCCACCCAACAGAAAGTCCAAGTCCCTGCCCAGCACCCACAGGTCCAATCACAGCACCGTCCCAACTGGAGAGGCCTCCCAGTTCCAGTCCTCCAGATGCAGGGCAAGATGTCCTTGACTCTCTGAGAAAGGAATGTTATTATGACTATATATCACCCTTGCTCTATACCCATGATGGTGAACCTATGGCACGCGTGCCACCTGTGGCACGCGGAGCCATATTAGTGGGCACGCCAGCTCAGCTCTGGGGCGCACGTGCGCGCCGGACAGCTGATTTTTGGGCCTTCTGGGCCCACCAGAAGTAGGGAAACAGGCTGTTTCCTGCCTCTGGAGGGCCTGGTGTGGGGTGGGGAAGGCCCGTTTTTCTTTCTTACCTGGCTCCAGATCCTCTCTATGGATCTGGGAAGGGCGAAAACAGCCTTTCCCACTCCCTCGGAGGCCCTACGGAGGCTGAAAGGGCCCACTTCACGACTCCCGGTGGGACAGGAAGTGACTTTTTTTCCTGTCCCCAGCCTCCAGAGACTCCTAGAGAGGCTCCTAGAGACTCCTAGAGAGGCTCCTAGAGACTCCTAGAGAGGTTCTGGAGGCTGGGTACAGCAAAAAACATCACTTCCTGTCCCACCGAAAGTTGGGAAATGGGCCCTTTCAGCCTCCGTAGGGCCTCCAAGGGAGTGGGAAAGGCTGTTTTCGACCTACCCAGATGCATAGAAAGGATCTGGAATCAGGTAAGAAAGAAAAATGGGCCTACCAGGCCATCATGTGCCAGGAGTGGGGGTGGGTGGGGTTGCGTGCACATGCGTGTGGGCACATGCATGCGCGACCCTCCCCCCCGCCCCCCCTCCTGGCATGCAATGGGAAAAAGGTTAGCCATCACTGCTCTATACAATCCCCCCTCTCAGTTTCCTGCAGTAGGAAATGTGGCAGGCCTAAAGGCCCCATGGAAAAGATGGCTTCCAGGCCTGGCAACAGGTAGTCCTCGAATTATGATCACAATGGAGCCCATTGTGAGTGAGACATTGGTTTTAAGTGAGTTTTGCCCCATTTTATGACCTTTCTTGCCACAGTTGCTAAGTGAGTCACTGCAGTTGTTAAGTTGGTAACACAGTTGTTAAGTGAATCTGACTTCTCCATTGGCTTTGCTTGTCAGAAGGTTGCAAAAGTGGATTACATAACCCCGGGACACTGCCACTGTCAAAAATAAGAGTAAGTTGCCAAGGATCTGAATTTTGATCGCGTGATCATGGGGATGCCATGATGGTAATATGTGCGAAAAATGGTCATCAATCACTTTTTCGAATGGTCACTTTGTGAACTGTTGTAAGTCTGAGGCAGTGGTGGGATTCAGCCAGTTTGTACCACTTCAGGAGAACCGGTTGTTAACTTTCTGAGCAGTTTGGCAAACTGGGTGTTGGAAGAAATCATTAGGGCAGAGAACCGGTTGTTAAATTACTTGAAACCCACCACAGGAGTACCTGTAAACACTCTGCTGCTATATTTGGTGGAACAATCTGAGTGGGAGGATTTGGCAAAAATTGATTCAAGGGGCTATGTTTAACCTGTAGGCTTTCAACCCCTGCTTCTGAATGCGCTTATATTAATATTATATGATGGCGCAGTGCAAGATATGCCCATTCTCATGGTGATCTGTGATCTGGCAGCTCAGAAGGCGTTGAGTTTTAAAGCAAAACAGCATTGCCTCTTTTATTAGGTTGGCTTCAGGGAAGGTCAGGAAGTTTTTATGGGCTTTTCCCTCACTGTGAGTTGAAGTGCTCTTTGCATATCCTTGAACTGGCAAAACATTCCTGGCGTGAAATTGGCTGATCCCTCTCCCAGTCCGTATCCTGCCTCACCTGACTTCCTTCAAGGTTCTGCATGATGAGGTTTAGCGGCCCTTACGTGCTTTAGGACTGTTTTGGGATGACGCTGCAATCGGTGTGAGAGTACTACTTCAGCACTGGAACAATAAGGATGATTTGAGCATGTCTGATTCATGAGTTTAGGATATATATATATACACGTCCTGGGAGAGAAACATCTGCTGCTACCTAGGATTGAACTCTCAATCTTCTGAGTGGGAGGTGAGCATCTTCACCACTAGGCTACCACCAGTGATGGTATTCAGCCAGTTTGGACTGGTTCTAGCGAACCGGTAGTGGCAACCTGCGGGTGGGCCCCACCCCGGTGCTGTGTTGTCCTATTTAGCCATGTTTTCTAAGTCATGCGCATGCATGCAAGCCATGCGAGTAAAGCACATGCGCGGAAGGCCGGGCGCATGTGTTGAAAGCGTGCACATACATTTTTGGTGCGCGGGGAACTGGTGGTAAAATTATGTGAAACCCACCTCTGGCTACCACATATAAATACCAGTGGTGGTATTCAGTTGGTTCTATCCGGTTCGGGAAAACCTGTAGGGGCGACTGTGAGATGCCCTGCCCACCTCCTGGACGTCATGATGTCCCATTTTTCCTCATTTTTGAGGCTCTGCGCATGCACAGAAGGCCTTGCACATGGTGCGCGCACACGGAGCAAGTGCTTGTGCGTGCACACACCCATTTGCGAACCTGTAGGGAAGGTAAGTGAATACCACCTCTGATAAGTACTTTTGTTTGTACATGGAGACCACTTCTGGACTTTGTGCCTGAAGTGGGGGGAAACAAATATGAAACTTTGATTTTGAGTTTTGTTGATTAGATTGATTGAATAACATAGGAATGACTAGTTTACTGTATTTTTCGGAATATAAAATGCACCTTTCCCCCTCCCCAAAAAGAGGGTGAAAATCTGGGTGCGTCTTATACTCTGAATGTAGCCCCACCCAGCTTCTCAAATGGAGGTTTCAGAGCAGGGGTGGGTTTTAAAAATTTTTTACTACCGGTTCTGTGGGCATGGCTTATTTTATGGGTGTGGCTTGGTGGTGGTGGGGGGTAATGTGACTGGGTGGGCATGGCCAACTTTTTTTTAAAAAAAACTTTTAAAAGGATTTTTTCTACAACCTTAAGAGGTTGCAGAAAAAAATGCTTTTAAAAGCCTCTGATGATCAGGCAACTCATCTGGGATCACCAAAAACTTTTAAAGGCATTTTTTTCCCCTTACAACCTCTTCGGTCAAAGAGATTGTAGAAAAAATGCTTTTAAAAGCCTCTGACGATCCCAGCTGAGCCGCGCGATCATCAGAGGCTTTTTTTTAACTTTTAAAAGCATTTTTTCGGCCAAAGAGGTTGTAGAAAAAATGCTTTTAAAAGTTTTTTTTAAAAAAGCCTCTGATGAGGTGGGCAGGGTAAGAGAGCAGCAACCGGGCTGGGGACCGGTTTGGGGGTGTGGCCAGCCAATGTTATTACCGGTTCTCCGAACTACTACAAATTTTTACTACCGGTTCTTGCGAACCAGTGCGAACCGGGAACAACCCACCACTGTTTCAGAGGCTGAAAAAAGCATCAGAAACGAAGCTTCAGAAAAGAAGCCCCCAAACAGAGCTTCAGAGGCTTTTTTTCTGAAGCTCTGTTTCGGAGGCTTTCAGAGGCAGGAAAAAAAGTGTTTTCTGAAACGGAGTAAGAGGCAGAAAAAAAAGCAAAAAAAAAAAAAAAAGCTTGGCACAGAGCTCACAACCAAGGAACCTGTTGCTAAAATTCACCTCTGGGAACAGTTGATTGGGCCGATCCCCAAAACTAAGGTGCATCTTATACTCCAAAAAATACAGTATATTATGGAAAAGTAAAAAGTTGAGGTTCCATGTTAATGCTTTATTCTACTGCAACAGAAGGAGTAGGAAGTCAATGCTTTTTTTTCCCTCCACCCCCCTCTCGTCCTTCTCTTTTTCCCTTCCCCTCCACACTGTGTCCTACTATTTGCTTTTGTATTTTTGTATTTTATTCTATAACCTAATAAAATGTTATAAAATTTTAGAAACAAACAGTCGGTCAGCGAATCTCTTAGTAGATGCTGTGCAAAAAATCCTCGCCACCAACAGTCAGGAAAAAAGAATTTGGAACACAAAAATGGATGAATTTTTGGTAGGTTGAGGTTGGAAACCAGGTAGATTTACCGTAGAGATGCTTTGGAAATCTGAAATAGGTATGTTTTCCTAATCCTGCCATCACGTCATTATCTGGTTGGCCATTTACTATGCATTTTTTTTTCTTTAGAGAGAAATGCCTTTTTTTGTTTGTATTCTCCAGTTTGACACCTCCTTATAATGACCTCTATTTTATGAGCCTTCTTAGCCTTTTCCCTTATTAGTATTTTCAAATCCCAAATTAAATCTGCCAGAGAGCTTAATTCATTTGCTTCTCACTGCTTCCTTTTTATTTTGATTCTCAAATGAGGTCTTGATGGAGTATTTTCTTTTTTTTTTCCAGTCGTTTTCAATCACACTGTTACAATTTCCCCCATGGCTTATTAACCTAAACTTATTGTTAGTGCAAGAAAGCCAGAGGGGAGAACAAAATATTTTCATTTTAAACTGAGCTGTCTATGGAGATTCTCAGTCATCCAGGTCATGGTGGTCACAAAGGTGCTTTTTCAAGAGGCAACTGGATTTTCTGGTTTTTCTTTGAAGGCATTTTTTAGAATCATTTAGAATAACAGGGACCTTGGAGGTCTTCTAGTCCAACCCTTGCTTAGGCAGGAAACCCTACACCACTTCAGACAAATGGTTATCCAACGTCTTCTTAAAAACTTCCAGTATTGGAGCATTCACAACTTCTGGAGGCAAGTTGTTCCACTGGTTAATTCTTCTAAATGTCTGAAAAATTCTCCTTAGTTCTAGATTGCTTCTCTCCTTGATTAGTTTCCATCCATTGCTCCTTGTCCTGCCCTCGGGTGCTTTGGAGAATAGCTTGACTCCCTCTTCTTTGTGGCAGCCCCTGAGATATTGGAACACTGCTATCATGCTTCCCCTAGTCCTTCTTTTCATTAAACTAGACATACCCAGTTCCTGCAACCATTCTTCATATGTTTTAGCCTCCACTCCCCTAATCATCTTTGTTGCTCTTCCCTGCACTCTTTCTAGAGTCTCAACATCTTTTTTACATCGTGGCGACCAAAACTGGATGCAGTATTCCAAGTGTGGCCTTACCAAGGCATTATAAAGTGGTATTAACATTTCATGTGATCTTGATTCTATCCCTCTGTTTATGCAGCCTAGAACTGTGCTGGCTTTTTTGGCAGCTGCTGCACACTGCTGGCTCATATTTAAATGGTTGTCCACTAGGACTCCAAGTTCCCTCTCACAATTACTACTATTGAGCAACATATACTGTACCTGTGCATTTTGTTTTTCTTGCCTAAATGTAGAACCTTACTTTTTTCACCATTGAATTTCATTTTGTTAGATAGCGCCCAATGTTCAAGTCTGTCAAAATCCTTCTGTATCTTGAGCCTATCTTCTGGAGTGTTGGCTATTCCTGCCAGCTTGGTGTCATCGGCAAATTTGATGAGTTCCCCGTCTATCCCCTTGATTTAACATACCTCATACGATGCAAGTATACACAGGTAGACCAGGGGTGAAATGCTCCTGATTCAGTCCGGATTGCCCGATCTGGTAGCGATGGCGGCAGGTGGTTCAGAAAACCGGTAGCAAAAATCCCTGTGCCCCCCCACCATGCCCAGCTGAGCCGCACGATCATCAGAGGCTTTTTTTAAATTATTTTTAAAAGCATTTTTTCTACAACTTTTTCTGCCGAAAAAATGCTTTTAAAAGTAAAAAAAAGCCTCTGATGATTGCACGGCTCAGCTGGGATCTCAGAGGCTTTTCAAAGCATTTTTTTCTGCAACCTCTTCTGGGGAAGAGGTGGTTTAAAAAATGCTTTGAAAAGGCTCTGACGATTAGGCAACACAGCTGGGATCATCAGAGAGACTTTTAAAGCATTTTTTCTGCAACCTCTTCAGCGGAAGAGGTGGTTAAAAAAATGCTTTGAAAAGGCTCTGACGATCCCAGCTGTGTTCCTGATCGGCAGAGGCTTTTCAAAGCATTTTTTTGCATTTGCAGAAAAAATGCTTTGAAAAGTTAAAATAAAAAAAAAAAGTTGGCCCCGCCCACCCAGTCACATTACCTATCCCCCACACACAAAACCACACCCACAGAACCGATAGTAACAAATTTTACATTTCACCCCTGAGGTAGACCTCGAGTTAGGACCATAATTGAGCTTGGCAATTACACTCGTAAGTCGTGATGGTTGTATAGCAGGTCACAGTGTGATAGGACTTATTTTATGATCTTTTCTGTGGTGATTATTAAGCAAACGAAAGAGTCATTAAGGAAACATAAGGGTCATTAAGTGAACTCCTTGTTTGCTCTGGGCTGTTTTTTTGCTGGAAGTAGACACTGGTTTCCGGCAGAATCATTATAAATTGTGGTCACAAGACCATGGGATGCTGCAAATGTCCATAAATATGGGTCAGTTGCCCAGCACAAAACATGTGGTTATGTGATTATGGGGCATGATGTCATAATTTCAAAACTGGGTCATAAGTAGATTTGGGGGACTCCGTGATAACTTCAAAGGATTTCTAAGTGACCAGTTGTAAGTCAAGAACTATCTGTAATTGCAGCGTCTGTGTGATGTAAACTGTCATTCTGGTTTCATTACAGTTTGTGATGGAGAACTTCCAGAGGTCCATTTTGTAGCCCTATCAGAGTCGCCAAATGGCCAGTAACATTGCCAGTTCCAGTAACATCTGGTATGCAGCTCAATATTTCTGTACCATCTCCCCTTCCCTTTAAACGTGTCAAAATTTCCATCTATCTGGGTTTCCCCCCCCCCCCAGGTAGCCTGACATAATGTCTCGTTTTTTACAAATACTCCTTCCTTTCTAGAAGTTGATTTTTCCGAGATGTTCTTCTCCAAGGAGTTTATTTACTTAGATGCTAATTAAATTGTACTCTTCTCTTCCCATTTGAAAGCTCATTTATCACCCAGTGAGCTGCTAAAGGGATTATTTTTGTGTTTGCAAACACATCAATAGGTGGGTAGAGAAGCAGTCCATCAGTAAGTTCCTTCCTTATATTTTTAAAGATGGAACTCAGAAGCTGCACATTCTTTGGTTGTAGTAGAGTAAACCAGTGGTGAAATCCAATTTTTTTTTACTACTGGTTCTGTGGGCATGGCTTGGTGGGCGTGATGTGGCTTGGTGGGCATGGCAGGGGAAGGATACTGCAAAATCCCCATTCCCACCCCACTATGGTGGGGTGGGAATACCAGCCAGATATGGTATTTGCTGGTTCTCCAAACTACTCAAAATTTCCGCTACCGGTTCTCCAGAACCTGTCAGAACCTGCTGGATTTCACCCTGGAGTGGACACTTGTCACCTGTTTGCAATTCTGTTCATGGATTGGTCACCCTGGAAGATAACATGAACCTCATTCATTGGCTGGCTAGAACAGCAAGGAGCCGGCCATATCCTAGTCACCAAAGTGAACAAAACACAACACCAAGAATGCCAGAAGACCAGGGATTATATAGGACTTCACATTCTAATCCAATTTATTTTAGGCCTTTTAGTGATGCTTGTATTATGCTCTGAACTGCTCGCCTGGAGAGTTTCTTTTTGTTGTTGATGCAGGGTAAACCACTGTGAGATTTAAACATGATCGGATTTTTGAAAGCCCTTAATTGAACACTAGAAGGGCTTGAGAAGGGCTTACAGTATGTCAGATGTCTCCTTAACCAGAAAAAAATGATCTTAGGGAACAGGAATGGAATGAGATACAAAGATAGCAGATGGTTCTTGAGCCTTGCTGAAAAAAAAATTTTTCTTGTGTGAAATGAGAGCACCTGAAGGCAGGACAAGAAACAATAGATGAAAACTAATCAAAGAGAGAACCAACCTAGAACTAAGGAGAAATTTCCTGACAGTTAGAACAGTTAATCAGCAAAACGACTTGCCTCCGGAAGTTTTGAATGCCCCAATGCTGGAGGTTTTTAAGAAGAGATTGGACAACCATTTGTCTGAAATGGTATAGTTTCCTGGCTGAGCAGGGGGTTGGACTAGAAGACCTCCAAGGTCTCTCCCAGCTCTGTTGTTGTGTTATTCTGCTAGCCTCAAATTCTCTGGCAAGGTCCCCAAAAGAGATTTTGACATTGGTAGATCCAGATAAATGCCTGTCAGGAAAAATTATTTCCTGGGCTGCTGAAATGCTTGCCACAGCTGACCTTCTTCCTGTGTCCCAAGTGTGATGAATGGTCAAAGATGGAGAGCAGATTCTTGTTCTCCTCGGTGCTATTCATCAGCATGCAAACCATCTTTTTTTTTACTTTCCTGACTTCGCTTCTCTACTTCTCAGTAACTCTATTATACTCCTGAGAGTTGAAAATAGCAACCAGACTTGAAACACCAGTTTATATTTCTGCATATCAAGTAGGGATGAGCACATCCTGTGAGATTTTCTTCGCAGGAATTAAATCACCTGTTGGGAAAAATGAATTTAATGTGCTAAACCTTTCAGACATTTGATTGGGCAGTTATTCTAGCTTACAGTCATTGGATGGAATAAGGGACTTCAGAATTCACCTCCTCTTTGAGGTCAACTTGGGGGTTATTTGACCCCCATTGAAATCCTGGCAGATCCTGGTATGTTTGTTTGTGCAAGGATCAGTTTTATATCGGCACTTACAAATAATGCTGCAAGCAATACATGGAAAATGCCCCAAAGCTTAGGTTACAGTTGCAATTTTAATTCTTTGACCCATGAAAGTATTTTAAAGTAGGGTAATCCTACCTTAAAAATAGCAGGTAAATCTATTCCAAGATTAAAACCTGAATCTTTCAAAACCTTATTACTTTACATCAATTCTGTCATGAGAAAACCCTTTTTAGAAGTTTGCAAAAGTAAAAACTGAGCGTGAGTTATCGTTGTCTTGGCAGTCTGTTCAATGCAAACATTTATTATTCAGTCTACTTGATCCAAATTCAAATGGTACTTCTGAAGTTCACAGTAGTTGGCAGTTATGGAGGAATTAACTATAACTTCTATGCCAGAATATTTTTTTTTTGAGATGCTGAAGGCAGCTGATAACATTTATATTAGACACTTATGCAAACTGTAGAATAATGAGTTTTAAAGTCCTGTCTTGGTAAAATGGAGAATTGCTTTAAATAATCCAAACATTATTCCCGATATTCAAATTATGTATTGAAGATAATTGAAGGGATAGTTTCAGCCTTTTAGGATCAATCGTAGCACTAAAAGAACAACCAGTGAAGAAATCATCACAAACTAAAACTTTGTAGATTACCCATGAAGATCTTGGAAAGATATTGAGATGTGTGATGTGTCTATATCTACAAAGATTAGACGTGTGTTAATCTTTGGTATTCCCTGAGATATTCTATGGGAGCAAAAGTGGGATTTTAAAGAAGCAGGATACCAACAGAAGAGAATATTTGTAGCTCAGGATTGAACAGTGGGGTCCTTGTGCTCTCTTAGCTTGGTTATTCTGCCAGATGTTTCATTACCCAACTAGGTAATATCATCAGTGCTAGCAGTGATGACGTTACTTAGTTGGGTAATGAGATATCTGCAAGAAAACAATCAAACTCAGACCAGGGGTGGGTTCCATAATTTTTTACTACCGGTTCTGTGGGCGTGGCTTATTTTGTGGGCGTGGTTTGATGGTCAGGTGACAATTCTTTAGGATTTAGCAGAGGTACTGGTCTACCAGGCTTTTAACTGCTTGCAGAGCTGTACCAGTCTACCCATTTGTTTTTGGAGCATTCTGGTCTACCTATTTGTTTTTGGAGTGCACCAGTCTACCCATTTGTTTTTGGAACACACTGGTCTACCACCACACTGCCTTTTACTGCTGATCAGCTGTAGGGTGGTCCTTTGAAGCGCCCCGGCAAGAGTTTAAACAGTTTTTTTCCTTCCAGCTGATCAGCTGGGACTCAGGAGGCAGCGAATAGATTGGAGGCGGGGCCAGGCAGAGGTGGTATTTACTGGTTCTCCGAACTACTCAAAATTTCCACTACCGGTTCGCAAGAACTGGGGAGAACTGGTAGCAACCCACCACTGACTCAGACCCACAAGAAGCAGGATAGAAAGAATGTTGAATATTGATGAGTTTGAAAACCTGTGTTGAAGAAAACTCTTGAGAATACTAAGCTAGCCAAGGACACTAACAAATGATCAGGCTCAAATTACCCTAAATTATATTAAGACCCATGTCTCTGGAGAGGGCTGGGGAACATGGAAGGAAAAAGAAGAGGATACCCAGCAGGAAAAATGGATGGACTCAGTTATTGTGGTTATGGATGTACTAAACAGTACATCCATAACCACAATAACTGACCTGAAAAATCAGGTTAGAGACAAATAATTATGGGGTGAAAAAACCTATCTATGTGGTGTCCGAGAGTTGATACCAACTTCATCACTCATTCTATCATCTCTCTTTCTCTCTCTTTTTCGCTATTTCTTTATCTCTTTCTCTATCTCTGTATCTTTAATCTGTCTCTGTCTCTATCATCTACCTAATTCCCTACAATTTTAAAATAAACTTAACACAATAAGAACACCATAATGCTTTGGCAGTGGTGAACTCCTCAGAGAATGCTTGATAAAAGCTGAAATCACTTTGCTGTTGAAGATGCATTGCAGGAACTGGAAAATCAACTCATACGATTTAACCTTGGCCTATTATTGTCCTCCATTGGATTGAAATCAGCATCATTTTAAAAACGCCTCTGTATCAATCATTACGTATTAAAGATGTATATAAGGCACTTGTTTAAATTCTTAAAATTTGGAATCTAAAAAGACGTAAAAAAACAAAAACCCAATGGATTGGGAAGGCTGCTGGCTAAAAGAATTACTGCAATACCTTGGAAGATGAAATCAATCAAATTACAATTGGTTTAATTGATATAGTTTGTCAACAATGAATTTGATTTTTTTTTTGACAAAGGGACAAGGATGAAGATTTTCAAATATTATAATTAAGTTGCTAGACATTCATCTGATTTAATCCCCTCTTTTCTTTCCCTTACTTAAAAAAAATGTTGTTGTTGCTCAGTCGCTAAATTGTGTCTGATTTTTTTTGTGACCCCATGGACTGTAGCACATCAGGCCCCCTTGTCTTCCACTATTGCCCTGAGTTTGTCCAAATTCATGTTCATTGCATCCATGACACTATCTTGTTGAATATGCAAGTAGAAGTGAGTCTTACATCAGCCTTCACTCATTGGTTCATTTTCCCCGGCGGGAAAATGAACAATTATCAGTGGCTGACAGACTGGACAGCTCCCGGTAAAAGGAGCTACAGCTTTGGGCAGCTCTCAGTTCGTAGTTATTTTTGTTGTTGTTCCTGTTGCCTGAAATAAATAGTTGTTTTACTTCACTACGATCGTCCTGCCTCTCTGTTCGTGTCTGGACTTAACATGCTAACCATCTCATCCTGTGGCATCCCCTTCCCCTTTTGCCTTCCATCTTTGCCAACATCAGGGTCTTTTCCAAGGAGTCCTCTCTTCTCATTTGGTGGCCAAAGGATTTGAACTTCAGCTTCAGTCTCTGTCCTTCCAAAGGACAGTGAGAGTTGATTTTCTTTAGGATCAGATCTCCTTGCAGTCCAAGGAACTTTCAAGAGTGTTCTCCAGCACCACAATTTTCCAACATCACCCCCCCCCCCAAAAAGCATCAATTATGAATAAACGTCCCAGGATAATGTTGCAGGATCCAATCTGGGTTAGTCACCGGCATCAGAGGTTTTGTCTTCCGAGCTTTCGGACTCATGCTGGAGCCCATCTTCAGGGAACTTCTCTCTAGCAGAGTGTATGATGTTCTGTGTGTGCTATTTATTGTGCCTATTGTATGTGGCTGTTTAGATGTAGATTGGGGTGTGTTGATATCTGGCTTTTAAGTCAGTAGCTGTCATTCGCTTCTGCTGCCCCACCCTCACCTTCTAAGTACTTGATAGGCTGATGGTAAATCAGCACTCCTGTTGACTGACAAGGGGTCTGTTCCCCAGGCTTTAACCTGGCTGTTTTTGTGCCTTTGCACATAGGTGCTAGTCGTTCCTGACTCTAGGGGGCAGTGCTCATCTCTGTTTCAAAGCCAAAAAGCCAGTGCTGTCTGAAGACATCTCCGTGATCATGTGGCTGGCATGACTAAACGCCAAAGGCGCACGGAACGCAGTTACCTTCCCACTATTTTTCTACTTGCATTTTTTACGTGCTTTCGAACCTCTAGGTTGGCAGAAGCTGGGACAAGTAACGGGAGCTCACCCCGTTACATGGCACTAGGGATTCGAACCGCTGAACTGCCGACCTTTTGATCTTAGCCACTGAGCCACTGCTAATATATATAATGATTACCAATTTTGAAGATACTGTTTTATGCCTATTTTTCCTTCCTTTAGTTTCCTCTTTGTGCTTCCTTTGTTATCTATTTAAAAAAGAACATGAGTGTGTGTATCACACGAGCCTATTATTAAAATGCATTTATAATCTCATGAGAAATAACTGCATACAGTGGGATACTTAACTGATGTTGAATTCTACAAAGAGCATTTTTTTTTTATTACAGTGTGAATGGGGGAAATGATGGGGTTAGCAAAATGTTGAGCTTTTCTTAATCAACTAATTTCTTTAACTTTTCATTTGGTCCTTTATATTTTGGCTCAAAATAGACTAAAGGGAGAAAGATAAAAGTTCAACTCGGCTCTGAATAATCCCCCACAGAGGTGGCTGCCCCCCCAGTGCAATTCAAAATCTTTAAATCACCAGAATAAATTGAACAATTGCCAAGGGATTGAAATAGACTTCTAGAACTGATTGGTCTGTTACACATTTATATATATATATAAAAACAGTTCCACAATCATGAGTTATTTGTCTGCAATTTCCCTATCATTTTTTTTTCAAGGAGAAATAGTTAGTGTTATTTGACATCAATCTTCCAATTTGCAGCCGTAATGGGCTCAATGCTGTGAAACACAAAATAATCAAATCCTCCTTATCTTTGTTTTTGTCTCCTTGCTGTGCATAAAACTTGGCAGAAGAAAAATGGGAGAATTGCCTTCTCCTTCAAGGGGAGCTGATTCTACACAAATGTTTCTTCTCTTTGGTACTCCAAGGGGAACTTTCTCAGCCTTGACAAGAGACTTATCACTTTTGATTTAAAAGGCCTAATTATTTAAAATTGGTAACTGAGCACAAATGAGGGCTGTTGTTGTGTTTTTTTTTTAAGCTTTCTCAGCAAAGGGTTTTCATAAATGTTGATGTTCACTGAGCTGTAAACATTAAGAAGCATGCAATTTCTGACCATTTTTCAAGGAAGTTCTACTGTGTTTCTCCAAAAAGTTGACCCACCTTGAAAAGAAGCCTTATGTTTTTGAGCGCATGCGATCAAATTAAGCCCCACCCACAAAATTAGCCCTAATTAAGACTCCGCCCACCCCAGGCTGCAGGGGGTGGGGTGAGGCACACAGGTAAAAAATAAGCTAGGGTGGGGAGGGGTTGGAGCTGCCCTACTTACCAGGCCTCGCACACCCCGACACCTAGATTGCCTTTGTCGAGTGTCAAGCCAACTTGACATAGAATGGGGAGTGGAGTCACGGCAGATCCAGCGATGACGGAGGGAATCCTACCGAACAACGACGTTCCCACTGGCTGCACCGTGGTGATGGGTGGTGTCTACGCTGGCTGCAGCTTCGCACATTGGTGATGGTGGGGTGTTAAGCCCGGAATTGTAGGCGGTCGGTCACTCCGCGGCTGGGACAGGGCAAAGTGTCTGGAGGGGGAGGTGTTCCCAGCCGCTGCAAAGAGAGGCGCTGGGCCAGGAAGTAACGCCGATTGGCTATGGCCACTCCCAGCTTAATTTGAACATGATTAAAAGGGTGCTGGGAGGCGGCCGCTCCCAACACCGACTTTGTGTTATTCCTAACGTTTGTATGTGACTACACCGAGAAATGAGAATTAAACCTGTCTACAACCTCGTGCTTTGCTTGCGAGTCATGTTTTCAGCAGGACGAGCCAGCTCGGCGAGCAGCATACATCAGCCTTCTTCTGTGGCCACTTCTTCTGCGGCTGCTTGCCGCCACTTGCACGCATCGCCCCAGCCTCCGTTTCACCTTCAGATGCCTGTTGGAAGGCATCATGCAGCCAATAACAGAGCACCGGCAGGCATCTGAAGGCAAAATGGAGGCTGGGACAATGCGTGCGACTGGCGGCAAGTGGCCGCAGAAGAAGTGGGCCAGCAGTGGGCTCCTGCTGGGGGGCCTGTTGGTGCCACCGCCGTGAGGTGAGTCAATAATTAGAATCCTCCAAAAAGAATGCCTAGCCATTTTTCGGGGGGGGGGGGGTGTCGAAAAAAAAAATAAGACCCGGCCTTCTTTTTGGAGAAACATGGCATCTTTGATGATTCATCCAACAATGGTGGAGAGCAAGGCTTCTTCAATGTGTGTGGACTTCAAATCCCAGAATTCCTCAGCCAGTGAGTTCCTGCTCTCTCTTCATTTTGAGTTTCTATATATTTGCACATATGTATGTTCTGGGAAGGCCAGGTGCACATTCTGATCTGAGCTTAGATCAAGAGGAAAGAAAAAGTAGGACTGAGAATGGAGTTGTTGTAGTCCGCCGGTGGCCTGAGGAGCTGGCAGCAGAGTCGGACAGTGAGGAGGCTGGGGAGGAACATGGGCCAGTCCTTGAGTCAGGGGAAGGCTCGGATGAGGGCTCTGTGTCAGAGGCAGAGAAAGGGCCATCTGGGAGGTACATGCTGCCTCCGGAGCCTCCAGAGTCAGACCTCAGCGAAGCAGAGGAATAGGGGGAGCCTCTTCCCAGTGCGCGCATGTGCAGAGCTGCCAGAAGGCAAGAACAGTTAAAACAAAAGGGAGGACTTGGGAGTAGGGCTTGGAGATGACTGGCCCCTTCCATAAGACTTAAAAGTGGAGCAAAGGCACGTGGGCTTTTGCAGGAAGCAACGTTGTTAATTCTGTTCAGTTTAAAGTCTGAAGCTCTGTTTGATTCTGGACTCCGTGTGGCTTTGCCAATTAGGTCTTTGGCAGCATGTCAAGGGAGATAAAGGTGGGTGATTATCAGCCTTATCCTGAAGGACTCTTTACAACTATTTGGGACTCATCTGTGAATGAACAGAATTCACAGCTGTTGAAATAAAAGAGGTTTTTGGGACTACTCGTGTGTTTTACTGACTCAGGAAGCCTAGGTCAGAACAGGAGTTTTGGCAGCAATCCGAGTCACTGCCTCTCTGCCTCTCCCCTAGGGATATTCTTTTGGAGTATTTTCCTGGGTTTCTTTTTCTCCAAAACCCCCTGTACAACTCAGTCCATTTTGAAACTTAAACGTTCTAGTTGAATGAAAAGAAGGACTAGGAGTGACCAGCTCAAGGTTGACTCAGTCTTCCATCCTTCCATCCTTCCAAGGTCAGTAAAATGAGGACCCAGATTGTTGGGGGGGCAATAGGCTGACTCTGTAAACTACTTTAAGAGGGCTGTAAAACACTATGAAGCGGTACATAAGTGCTATTGCTAAGGGCTATGATAGCAGTGTTCCAATATTTGTGGGGCTGTCACAAGCAAGAGGGAGTCAACTTATTTTCCAAAGGGTCTGAAAACAGAAAACCGAAGCAATGGATGGAAACTCGTCAAAGAGGGAAGCAACCTAGAACTAGGGAGAAATTTCCTGACAGAACAATTAATCAGTGGACTGACTTACCTCCAGAAGGTGTAGGTGCTCCAACACCGGAGGTTTTTAAGAAAAAAAATTGGACAACCATTTGTCTGAAATGGTTTAGGGCAGTGATGGCTAACCTTTTTACCATCGCGTGCCAAAAGTGGGAGGAGACGGGGGGTTGCGCACACACATGCCCAACCTATAATTCAATGTGCCCCACTCCCCTGCACATGCACACACAGCCCCCTCCACTCCGTCCGCTTTTGGCACGCGATGGCACAGTGGGACCGGTAGGCCAGTTTTTCGCCCTCCCCAGGCTCCAGAGTCTTTCTAGGAGCCTGGGGAGGTGAAAACAGCCTTCCCCACCCCGGAAGCCTTCCGGGGGCTGGAAACAGCCTGTTTTCCAATTTCCGGTAGGCCCAAAAGGCCCGAAAATCAGCTGACCAGCATGCACATGCATGCCGGAGATGAGCTAGGGCAACGCTCGCGTGCCCACTGATATGGCTCCGCTTGCCACAGGTGGCACGCGTGCCATAGGTTCGCCATCACGGGTTTAGGGTTTCCTGCTTGAACAGGGGTTTGGACCAGAAGATCTCCAAGGCCCCTTCTAATTATGTTATTATGTTGTTTCTTTTGCTGTCTTCTCCCATCATACCAAATCAATCTCATCTTGTTCTGTTTTTGAAGAGTTTACTTGCTGATGGAGAGTCTTGAATTTTTCAAAAGGCAACTGGACTTTATTTTTCCTTGAAGATCTTTTTGCTTCTCATCCAGGAAGCTTCTTCAGTTCTGACTGAATGGTGGAGAATTTGTATTAAAATCCTTCCACTTATCCTTTTATATAATATAATATAATATGATATGATATGATATGATATGATATGATATGATATAATATTATTATATTATATTATATTATATTATATTATATTATATTATATTATATTATATTATATTATATTATATTATATTATATTATATTATATTATATTATATTATATTTTTTAATTATTTTTTTTCAGATTTCTATACCGCCCTTCTCCTTCCAGACTCAGGGCGGTGAACAGCCAAAATAAAACATCTGTACACAAAAGTTAAAATAGATTTAAAATAATTAAATAAAGTTTGGCCCATAATTTAAAACATTTCAATTAAAATCAATATCAAATTTTTTAAATTTTTTAAAAAAATATTATTATATTATATTATTATATTATATTATATTATATTATATTATATTATATTATATTATATTATATTATATTATATTATATTATATTATATTATATTATATTATATTATATTATATTATATTATATTATATTATATTATATTATATTATATTATATTATATTATATTATATTATATTATATTATATTCATCTGGTCATGAACACTCTTTCCTAGAGTCATTGAAGCCATTTGGAGGTTTATCTGTGCTCTCAGGGTCACCGTAATAGTGCAAATGGGTGTGGAACCATCTTGGAGCTCCTGAAAGGACAGAGAACTGAATAAGCTTCTTGGATGAGAAGCAAAACATCTTCAAGGACAAACAAAGTCCAGCTGCCTTTTGAAAAAGCATCTTTGGAACAACCAGGACCTGGATGACTGAGAATCTCCCTAAACATTTAGCTATGCACTGAAGATGACATTTAGTCAAAGAGATGACTAGGTAGCTCAGTGGCTAAGACACTGAGCTTGTCGATCAGAAAGGTAGGCAGTTTGGTGGTTCAAATCCCTAGTACAGGTCTTCTGCGTAAGCAGGGAGTTGGACTAGATGACCTCCAAGGTTCTGTTACTGTTTAGATCACAGTTGGGGTGATGTTTTCTGGAGCCCCTTTTTCTAGGTTTAAGAGAATGAAGGCAATAGAGCTGGGGTGCTAAACTCAAGGCCTGGGGGTCAGATCCGGCCTATAGGGTGCTTAGATCTGGTTCATGAGGCCACCCTGGAAATAGTGAAGGACAGGCCCGAGGTGCCGCTGCCAGTGAAAACGGGCTCCTGAGCTCCGTTTCCAGCTGTAAAAGCCTCCTGCAACCCTCTGCCAGTGAAAATGGAGTGCCCTCCCAAGCTCTGTTATCGCCGGCAGAGGGTTGCAGGAGGCCTTCACAGCCGGAAATGGAGGTCGGGAGCCTTTTTTCGCTGGCAGAGCACTTAGGTTACCACAGGCACCCCCGACATGAGTGACATCGAGCAGGCCAAGCCCACTTTGGCCACACTCACCCCCACACCCCCGAGGTCAAACACAACCCTAATGCGGCCCTCAATGAAATCAAGTTTGACACCCCTGCAATAGAGGCTGCTAAAAGAAAAAAAAAAAAACATAGTGAATGCCTGAAGTTAAGAGTTTGTAAATTTGAATTTTCTTAGCACAATAATTCAGCAAGTGATTCTGGTCCAAGTACCTATGGATTTATATAAAACTATGATTTTGCTATGAAGATTAGTTTGCTGCAGCAGAGGGCAGCTTTACTTACAATTTTGGATTGATGAAATGCATTTGCTCTCTGAGATAATCGAAAGACCGACTGGTATTATCCAGTTTGGATAAAGGCCCTAAAATTAATCTATATGTATGAACATATGTTTTTGACATGTCCTTTTTTTCTTGACCTTCCTTTTTTTCATTACTGTTTTTTTTCCATGCTTTTTTTTTTAAAAATTTCTGCATAGTAAAGGCAATAAAAAGAAACTGAAAAAAAGAGAAAACGGTCGCATAAATCTCTTTGCTGTATTCAGAAAGAAGTAATAAAAGAGTCAAAATTGCACTGCAGGGGCAGAGCTACAGATAAGCAATAATACCACAAGCCTGTCAGCAACAGTTGTGCCCCATAAATGACAAATTCGGATGTGACTGTTGGGTCACATTTTTACAAAACAGGATGCGTGAATATTTTTGAGCACAAATATACCTCTGGTCAATTCACCTTTTCCAGCTTTTGTTTGCACACTTTTTTTTTAATTTTTTTAAAAAAGCACTGGTACCCAAAAATATACAACATGGTAAAAAGCAGGTGCTCGGTGTCTGGTTGAACAACATTCATAATGACAAAGAAAGTCAGCTATTGAATTGACTATTGTGACTCAGCAGAGATGGAGGACGGTCACACTGAATGCATTTGTTGAATGCAGCAATTTGTAAATAAGCCACGCCAAATGTAGACACAGGTGAGTTTTAGTATAAACAAGTTTAGTATAAACAGGTGCTTGAGACTTTTGGGGGGGGGCTTCTATAGGTGACATTGCTCTGTTCCCAAGCATGGCAGTGTCTTTCCGCTTCTTTCTTTCTTTCTTTCTTTCTCTCTTTCCTTTCCTTTATCAAACATGGAATGACTGGCCCAAAAGTCAAGGCACCCACATACAGATTCAAACTCACAGACTTCTGCTTTCTAGTCTAGCACCTTAGCCACTACACCAAATTGATTCTTGGGAGTGTCATCATTAAGGTGAGAGAGATGGGAATGGCATCTTCACAATGTAGTCTTCCGCCTGGTTAATGCCCAATGTCTGCTTTAAGGGACAGTTCGGATCTGGGTGGAAATTTAGAGGTTTGCATGCTAAAAATAAATAGACAGACAGACAGACAGACAGACAGACAGACAGACTGACAGACTGACTGACTAGAATAGGAATAGGAATAAGAATAGGAATAGGAATAGGAATAGGAATAGGAATAGGAATAGGAATAGGAATAGGAATAGGAATAGAATAACAGAGTTGGAAGGGACCTTGGAGGTCTTCTAGTCCAACCCCCTGCTTAGGCAGGAAACCCTACACCACTTCAGACAACCGACGACCTCCCATCGACCCGTGCGCTCCCACAGAGAGGGCCTCCTCGGGGTGCCATCAGCCAAACAATGTAGGCTGGTGACCCCCAGGGGGAGGGCCTTCTCTGTGCGGGCTCCTACCCTCTGGAATCAGTTGCCCCCTGAGATAAGGAGAATCCATGACCTCAATGCCTTCCGTTGTGCCCTTAAAAACCCATCTTTTCCAGCAAGCCAGGCTGGCTTAAGAAGAAATTTTTAAATTCTTTTAATCAGTCTGTGATTTCTTAACTTTCGGGCCAAATTTATATATATTTTTAACTGTTTTTAATATTTGTATTCTATGTTCTTATCTTGGCTGTACACCGCCCTGAGTCCTCAGGGAGAAGGGCGGTATATAAATTGGAAATTAAATTAAATTAAATTAAATTAAATTGATTATCCAATTTTGGATTATGCCTTGTGGAACAAGGCAACTTTTTTCCACAGATTAATTGTTCTAACTGTCAGGAAATTTCTCCTTAGTTCTAAGTTCTAAAGAAAGAAATACATTCTGAAAGAAACTGCCAACCACTTTCGTGTCACTGACAAGAAAGCCTGAATGACATGGCCTTGAAGACCTCAGTTGCTCGAGCTGAGGGTGCTTTTATCTTCATAGCTTTACTTTGAGCTGGCAGATGAATGAGTTGCTGATGTAGTTCTCAACTGTCCTGATTTTCTGTGGGAGATCAATGCAAAGGAAGTCAGATACGGCAGAGAAACTCAGACATGAGAACCTGTGGACTGTCCTCTCTGTGTAGACGCCTTTCTGAATCGTGGCTAAATAATTCTCTATTATGTTCTGAGAGATAAATTCTCTCAGGATTAGCTGTGATTATTGATTAGTTATCAGCTTGTACGTTTGAACTGGCCAATCATGCCGCAGTAATTGATTTCAAGTTTTCCCGGGCTTTTCCAACGGACATTCTTGAAGTATATAAGGGAGGGCTTTCCCAGCCCACAGTGAGACACAGAGACAGGCTCACAGAGACGAAGAGAGAGACAGAGACTTGCATACGCCACAGAGCCACCTGTGCAGAAAAGAGTTTTAGCCAGCCAAGACAATGTGTGTATTACTTGATTGGCGTGCTTAAAACAATTTACTTAGCGGAGCTTTGAGGATTGCACCATTGTTATGGTTAATCACTCTTGTCTGATCCTTATCTGTATTCTTACTCATAACCATTAAGGTAAAGAGGACAACACCAGCTCCTGAATCCAACTCAGGGGTCTGCAATCTGCGGCTCTGGAACCGCATGTGGCTCTTTCATCCCTTTACTGCGGCTCCCTGTCGCCAATCAGCTCCACAACTCATAGGGCTTTCGTTTAGGATAGGTAGAGGAAAAAGGACGCCGCCCGAGGAGAAGACTCTATGGTGGGGGAACCGGACTTCTGGTTGGCTCCAGGATTGAACGGGGGGCTTCGGGTTAGGGCCTTTGTGGCTCTGAGTGTTTAAGGTTGCCGAGCCCTGATCTAACTCATGTTAGGGAGAGGCAGAACAATAGCTTTCTGACAGCAATTTTCTTATAAACAGAGGGTTCCTTCCCAAGGTATTAATCAGATACATCATTAGATCATCCCCATATACTGTCTGCAGGAGACCCTGCCTTCAATAAAAGTATTTTAGTTGATGTTCCACTATCTACAATGATGATCACTTCCCTGGTAAGAGGTGCCACCCAGCCATTTCCAGATATTGGGATTTATATTTCATGTCTGATATATTAAATTACTCATTGGGTTTTGTTTCCCTACAAGATGTAGTTAGACGATGATGTAAGAAGGGAGAGGGTGGCTAATTCAGAGGTAGAGTAATGAGTCATGGTTATTATGTACTCCCAACATGACAGCAGCATTGAGACAACTTACTTCCTATCCTGAAATTACATGACAGTTAGCACAATAGCAATAGCACTTCGTCTTATATACTGCTCCACCGTGCTTTACAGCACTCTCTGAGTGGTTTACAACATCAGCGTATTGCTCCCAACAATGTGGGTCCTCATTTTACCAACCTCGGAAGGATAGAAGGTAAAGTCAACAGATCCGGTCAGGATCGAACTCCTGGCTGTGGGCAAAATTAGCCTGCAATATTGCATTCTAACCATTGTGCCACCACAGCTCTGTTGAAATAACCAGGATAATCGTCAAAGATGATACCTACTGGTTCAAAATCATCCCAGATCTCATGCAGGGGATCAGTGCATGTGATGTGAAACTCAGTATGGAAGAATGCAGTGACACCATTCTAATCCAGAGGCAGAGAAGAAATAAAGAAACAAGAACACTAAGACTTTAGATAGATTCTTTCTATCTCAAATGTCTATAGAGATTCTGAGTCACTCAGGCCATGGTTGTCCCAAAGGTGTGTTGGGAGATATATCCATCTGGTTCAGTTCCAAGCCGGGAGAAAGACACTGGAAACATGGAAGGTGATTGGAAAGATGGTTTAATGATGAAGCAGAACCACAAAGCACATGGGTTCTGGGTAGCTGGCTAGATGGAGTTGAGAGTGAGGGGTTTTTATACCTTCTCTTGGGCTTTGAACTTGAGCTTCCTGTTCCTGTGCAAGAACATGTATTCTATTGGCCGTTGTCAGATTCCCATGGGGCCATGTACAAATCCTAGGAGTTTGTCTGAGCTAAGCTTGGTTGAAGTTTGGCTGATGCAATGAAGGGGCTTGTTGGGCAATTCCTATTGTGTCTGAGGGCTAACCCTACCTTTGTTCAGACCTCGCTGCAGGGAGTAATGGATTACCAAATCTGCATTTCTGAAAGCTGGCCTCAGCTTAGTATCTGCTTGGGGGCAGGGAACTGGGGCTGAGTTTCTGTCTCCCTTAAGATTTTTATTTCTTTGAAGGGAAATATTTTATCCTGCCTTTTTTAATATTTCTCAATTTGGATGAACTTTTTACAGGTGCTTTTCCAAAAGATAACTGGATTTTCTTGGTTCCCCCCCCACGCCCGAGAACGTTTCGTTTCTCCTCCAAGAAGCTTCTTCAGAAAGGGAGACTTCTATCTCAAAAACAATCAAAGCACTTTCCCTCCCCAAATAAAGAAGGCATCCCCATCTAAGGTCTGCACCTTTTTTTCGCCAAAAGATTTTGGAGGCAGAATTTCTAAGTAAGCCTGAAAGATCATTCTATCTAGGAATACTAGAAGCAGTGATTCTTATGTTAGCTTAAAGGTAAAAGTTCCCCTCGCACATATGTGCTAGTCGTTCCTTACTCTAGGGGGCGGTGCTCATCTCCGTTTCAAAGCCGAAGAGCCAGTGCTGTCCGAAGACGTCTCCATGGTCATGTGGCCGGCATGACTAAATGCCAAAGGTGTACGGAACACTATTACCTTCCCACCCAAGGTGGTCTCTATTTTTCTACTTCCATTTTTTACAAGCTTTTGAACTGCTAGGTTGGCAGAAGCTGGGACAAGTAACGGGTGCTCACCCCGTTACGCGGCACTAGGGATTCGAACCGCTGAACTGTTGGCCTTTCGATCGACAAGCTCAGCATCCTAGCCACTGGGCCACTGCATCCCTTTATGTTAGCTTAGGCCAGTCTAATTCTGTTTGGTCAGCACAATCTATGTTTCACTCCTCAGTTTACTGGCCCAGAACTGATATTCATAACCCCAGTCAAAACCCTGAAGATTTAGACAAATGAAAGTGGGAGTGGATAAGGGATGGGTTCTACTTACCTTTACTACCAGTTCGCAGCGGGGCTGTGTGCGCACTCTTCTGCACAAGCGCATTTTGATGACGTCGGGGTCGGTGGGCGGAGCCTCCCACCAGTATGACTACCGGTTCTATAGAACCGGTGCGAACCAGGCGCAACCCACAACTGGAGTGGATGTTTCCATGGTCCTATTAGGAGTTTAGGAGTCCTACTACAACTTAATATATGCCAAATGCTTCACTGACTGATGTTAATGAGAGTCGTCTCATATTTCACAGTCCATGAAATTTCTTGGCCACTTCCATGATACAGAAAAGCAATCAATCCAAACCACCAGGTTAGGAAATGACTGATGTTACCGGTAGCTCCATATTTTTTTTGCTTTGTTTTACAATTGCTGAACTGAATCAAGATCTGTTTTTACATTATTGCTCCAATGAGACATTTTTTCCCCCTCACACCTATTCTCTATATATCTATAAAGATCATAGCCTCTTGCCTTTTTCAAGTCCTAACAGTGATGGGACAGTGTGTGAACGAAAGCGAGCAATTTTTCACCAGCAAATTGCATTTAATGGTACACAGCTAGTGGAAATGAAGAGTAGAAGATACTAATCTTAGTGGACATGATATCTATACCAGTGGTGGGTTGCCCCCGGTTTGGACCGGTTCACAAAAACCAATAGTAAAACTGGTGGAAGGCTCTGCCCACCAACCTGGATGTTGTCAGGAAGCTTCTGTGCATGCAGTCCCATTGCGAACCGGTAGTAAGCGGTACTTGCAGGACCGCCTACTATCACCAATAGCCTCCCACTGGCCGGTACACTCTCATAAAGAGGGGCTCCTCCGGGTGCCGTCGGCCAAACAATGTCGACTGGCGGCCCCCAGGGGGAGAGCCTTCTCTGTGGGGGCACCTACTATCTGGAACGAGCTCCCCCCGGAGATACGGAGGATCCCGGATCTGCGCACCTTCCGCCGCACTCTAAAGACCTTTTTATTTCACCAGGCGGGCCTGGCCTAATTTTTTCCCTCTTTTTAAACAATTTTAATATTTTAATATTTTTAATATTTTTAATCCTCAAAGTTTAAATTTGTTTTAAATTGATTGGAGTTTTAATCTGTCTGGGCCAAACTATTTAATTCGTTTTTAAAACCTGCTTTTTAAATTTTGTATGTATGTATTTTATTGTTGGCTGTTCACCGCCCTGAGTCCTTCGGGAGTAGGGCGGTATACAAATCAAATAAAAGTAAAGTAAGTAGAAAGTAAAGTAAAGTAAGGGTATGTAGAATCCACCCCTGATCCATACATGAATTACTTCCCATTCAATTCCACTTTGACAATATTTTCTCAGATAAGATATTTATACAGGTAGTCCTCGATTTACGATCACAATTGAGCCCCACATTTTTGTTGCTAAGTGAGACATTTGTTAAGTGAATTTTGCCCCATTTTACGACCTTTTGTGTCACAGTTGTTAAGATGAATCACTGCAGCTGTTAAGTTGTAACATGCTTGTTCAATGACTCTGGTTTCCCCATTGACTTTGCTTGTCAGAAGGCCACAGAAGGGGACCACGTGATCCCACCCCACTGCGACCGTCATAAATATGAACCAGTTGCCAAGCAATCTAAATTTTGATGATGTACTATGGGGATACTGCAATGGTCGTAAATGTGAAAAATGGTCATAAATCACTTTTTTCAGTGCCATTGTAACTTCGAATGGTCACTAAATGAACTGCTGTAAGTTGAGGTCTACCTATAACTCTGTTGATTTTATTGAATTTTACCAGTGACATTCTACGTCCATGCCCAGAATATTCAAGTCAGTGAAAATATTACAGTTATTCTAAATTATGGAAGGAAGGAAGGATGGATGGATGAATGGAAGGAAGGAAGCATGGAAGGAAGGAAGGAGGGAGGGAGGGAAGGAGAAAAGGAGGGAAGGAAGGAAGAAGGAAGGAGGGAAGGAAGGAAGGAAAGAAGGAAGGAGGGAGGGAGGGAAGGAGAAAAGGAGGGAAGGAAGGAAGAAGGAAGGAGGGAAGGAAGGAAGGAAAAGGAAGGAAGGAGGGAAGGAAGGAAGGAAAAGGAAGGAAGGAAAGTTAATTTCAATATATAATACATATTCTTGATGGAATTCAGAGCTCCTGGTTTTATCCATATAGCATATTGTCTTTTTAACACTGATTGAAGTAACTGTAGATGATTTGGTTGGACGTGCCCTATCTTTGATTCAAGAGTGATATTTTATCATATTTTCCTGCCAACTCCTTCCAATACAATTAGTGCAGTTTATGGCAAAATCAAAACCCTTTAATGGAAAGCAAGCAATAAAATAGTGAGCAAAGTGATAAGGCATAATATATAACCAGTTTTTCAAGGAGAAAAGGCCCATTTGCTTTACTTGAGTCATGCTAAACTTTCTCTGATTCTGGCACAAGGCCTGTTCTTGACTTATTCCATTGATACACTGCTATAATTCAATCATGACTCCCAGCAATGGACATGATATAATTAGGAGAGATTCTAGTCTAAATGGCAGTTGGCTAGTTGATGGTTCAGTGTGTTGTCTGAAAACAGGATTTAATATTCTAAAATCAAACCATTATGGATGGCAGGCTTGTGTTGCTACAAACAATGTTGTGAGGCCAAAGTAAAGTTCCTTTTCATGATTGATTCTTGTTGACTACGTGGACACATCCGTGTAATTTTTTTTTTTTGGCTGCAATATGAATATGGTTTACATTTGCCTTCTTCCAGGATTTTCTTTTTTAAATTTCCAATCTTATTTCCAGAATTAAGGAGGAAATGAATCAAGATTGGCTCAATGCTGTCATTTGTTTGATGTGTGTGTGTGTTTGTATGTATAATGTCTCCATAAAGTATTATTTTTATCTATCTATCTATCTATCTATCTATCTATCTATCTATCTATCATCTATCTATCTATCTATCTATCATCTATTTATTTATTTATCTACCTTTTTATCTGTCTGTCTGTCTTCATCATCATTTGTCTATCTTCTATCACCTATTATCTATCTATCTATCTATCTATCTATCTATCTATCTATCTATCTATCTATCTATCTATCATCTATTTATTTATCTACTTTTTTCTGTCTGTCTTTCATCATCATCATTATTTGTCTATCTTCTATATCTCTATCTATCTATCTATCTATCTATCTATCTATCTATCTATCTATCTATCTATCTATCTATCATGTTTCCCCGAAAATAAGACCGTCTTATATTTTTTTGAACCCTAAAATAAGCACTTGGCCTTATTGCCATGCACTTAAAAAGCCCAATTGGGCTTATTATCAGGGGATGTCTTATTCTGGGGAAAACAGGATACCTACCTACCTACCTATCATCCATCCATCCATCCATCCATCCATCCATCCATCCATCCATCTATCTATCTATCATCTATTGTATCTATTTATTTACCTTTTTATCTGTCTGTCTTCTTCATCATCATTATTTGTCTATCTTCTATCATCTATCTATCATCCATCTATCTATCTATCTATCTATCTATCTATCATCTATCTATCTATCTATCTATCTATCTATCTATCTATCTATCTATCACCTGTCTGTCTATCATCTATCTATCTATCTATCTATCTATCTATCTATCTATCTATCTATCTATCTCTATCTATCTCATCTCCTCCTCCTCCTCCTCCTCTCCTCCTCCTTTCATTTGTGTTTAGCAATCTTATTTCACTCTTATTTTGACATTATTATCTTTATCTCCACTTTATCTTTTCAGCCATTTTTGAACAGCAGAATAACCAAGGCACTGAGAGCCAATAGATATGGGCATCTCTGCTCCCATCGAGAAGAAATATTCAGATGCATGATCAATGGCTTCTGAAAATTATTAGATTGCATACCTGAATGGAGCCTCTGTGATTAAGGGCCGCATGCTCCAATACACCAGATGCTGGGATCATATGAATACGTTGCTGACTCTCCATTTGTGAGTTTTTTCTTCTCGGGCGCTGCTAACAGTCTGCTAGATCAGGGAAAATATAGCTTGACTCCCTCCCTCCCGCTCCTTATCATTCCTTTCACACAGTTTGCTTGTGCAGGCAGAATGTTTTATTCAGCTTTCCCTAATGTGGAGATCCATATAAATGCAAGAGCCGGTTGCTGTTTCAAACACAAAGACATTATTTCAAGAACCCATCGAGGCCAAAGAGCGTGATAATATTGTCACCTCTCATTGGAAAACAACTTCTAAATAGAGCCCCGGGGAACTCCTGCTGTGTAAATAATTTTGATTTAACCAGAATTAGTTGATGGAAAATATAAGGGTGGGAGGGGATTACATTTATGCAGTGGAAATCAACTCCATGACCTAATGTGCTGATTATCTTCCAGTTATCTCCCATTTATCTCCAACTTTCCGTCTACAAGCCATTCCTAATAAAAATGTAAAAAGTGGCCTCAAAGGCTTAATCAGTCCGGTTTTGTTTTGGTTCTTTTTTTTTTTTTCATTCCTTATTCTTAAGGGACTCAAAGGACAGAAAAATCCCTCTATTAGCCAAAAAGACAAAAAAAAAAAAAATGATGCCAGTTTGCCTCCTTAAAGTGAGGGAGAAAGATCAAACGGGCAATTTTAGCAAGGCACCAGAAAAGTCCCTTTAGAGGCTGCTATGGATAATGTATGTTTAATAAAGTGGAAGAGAATGAAAATCTTGTTAAAAAGCGCTTTGAATTTCTAATGTGCTGGGGTTGGTGTTTTATTAAAATTACAAGCCCTGCTCATTCTTTTTTAGAGCCCCGTCCTGGCTTTTTCAAGTGAATATTTACAGAGCTGGGTTAATCCTCAGTTTCCTGCCTCTAAGATTGCAGCTTAAAGACGTTTTTTGTTAATCGTATGATGGCTTATGATTAATTATATGATCTCTGGGACCCACCAATAGCTACATTTCTATTCAGAGCGAAACAACGGCAATGAATCAAAGGGCACGTATTAATTAATGAGAACTTCGGCGCAATATTATTATTACTAATGTTTTAAATCCCTTCTTCCTTCATCGAAGAGCTCAGCATTGGCACCCCCGGTATAGGTATTTTAAGTCGTTCTTCATTAGGTTCTCAGGTGTATTTCAGCCTTTTCCTTCATTGAAAAAATAATTTGCTTGGATAGCAGGGAAATGTTTCTCAGTGGTGGGTTTCAAATTTTTTTACTATGGGTTCTGTGGGCGTGGCTTGGTGGCCGTGGCATGGCTTGGTGGGCGTGGCTTGATGGGCATGGCAGGGGAAGGCTACTGCAAAATCCCCATTTCCTCCCAATCAGCTGGGACTTGGGAGGCAGAGAATAGATGGGGGCGGGGCCAGTCAGCATTTTTACTACCGGTTCTCCAAACTACTCAAAATTTCCGCTACCGGTTCTCCAGAACTGGTCAGAACCTGCTGAAACCCACCTCTGATGTTTCTGATTCAATCTCTGTGTCAGCTTTGGAAGCCATATTAGGCCGGAAGCTTCCATGCTGCCACCTTCTCATGTGTGGGAAAGTAGGAGGGAGGATTTAGTAGAGAGGTTGTCATTAGACATAATAGCATTCTTCCTGTTGGCCAAGGTCAGGCTGATCCTGCATCTGGAGAAGGAGTGGTCGGAGTGCTGTCTCGAGATGGGACGGATGGTGATTGGAGCATGTGATCGACTGAGGAGTGAGGGGATGGTTTTGGGGTTTTTGATTTACTGAGGGAAAACTCGGACCTCTTAGATTTGGGTTTTCCCAGATGTGCCAGTTTACCTATTCTAGTAAATAGAACTTTGAAAAATGCTTGCTTCACAGTTTTTACTTGGAGCTGGGAGTTTTTCTGGAACGCTGACACTCTGAAGTATTTCAGAAAGCAGTTGGAGGAAAAGTCATGGCTGAATTAAGGCGTTGTAAAAATTGCTATGACCGTACTCTTGCCTGCTCCAGAGCACATTTTAGAAACTCATTGGGTGAAATGCAGAGCTCCGCTGGTTAATGCTGTTCTGTCCTGACTCTTATTGCTAGATCAGCTGGTTAGGAAAATGCATGGAGGTGATGGAATAAGAGTTAGAAGGCTGGAGATTTTAAACCTTCACTTCCACAGTCTGTAGAGATTTTCAGTCATCCAGATCATGATTATCCCAAAGGTGCTTTTTCATGAGGCAAACTGGACTTGCTTGTTTTTTCTTTTGAAGACGTTTCGCTTCTCATCCAAGAAGCTACTTCAGCTCTGACAGGATAGTGGGGAATGGAAGGATTTATATTCCTTGCAGACAGCTGGTCATTTGCATCCTTTTAGAGGGTCGTTGAAGTACTTGGAGGCTTATCTGTGTCTTCAGGGTCACCTGAGTAGTGCATCTAGTCTGCAAAGAAAAACCAGAAAGTCCAGTTTCCTCCTGAAAAAAGAACCTTTGGGACAACCATGACCTGGATGATGACTGAGAATCTCTACAGCTATACAATTTGGGATGAATACCCTTTGAATGGTGTGGGAGTAGGAATGGATTTCTACTCAGGTGACCCTGAAGACACAGATAAGCCTCCAAGTGCTTTGACCCTCTAAAAGGATGCAAACGACCAACGGTTTGCAAGGAATATAAATCCTTCCATTCCCCACTATCCTGTCAGAACTGAAGAAGCTTCTTGGATGAGAAGTGAAATGTCTTCAAAAGAAAAAACAAAGTCCAGTTGCCTCATGAAAAAGCACATTTGGCACTTGTCTTCCATGAGTCCATGGTCATATGTTGGAATAGCAGCTTGGTCATTCCTGTTGCCTCTATCCGTTAAGGGGATCTCTTATCTGTCATCCTTCTGCTACTGATAACATCCCACCAGCCAATACGCTCTCACAGAGAGGGCCTCCTCAGGGTGCCGTCGGTCAAGCAATGTCGGCTGGCGGCCCCCAGGGGGAGAGCCTTCTCTGTGGGAGCACCCGCCCTCTGGAACGAGCTACCTCCCGGAATACGGCTGATTCCGGATCTCCGCACTTTTTGTAAGGCCCTGAAGACGTTTTTATTTCAGCAAGCCGGCCTGGCCTGAATAGGTTTTATGGGTTAGTTTTTTAATTGTATAGCTTGTATAGGGTTTTAAATTGGGAGGCCGATCAATTTAATTTATTTTTAGTTATCTTAACTTTTATATTGTATGTTATTTTAATTTTCGGCTGTTCACCGCCCTGAGTCCCTTCGGGGAAAAGGGCGGGATATAAATTCAATAAATAATAATAATAATCCTCCCACTTAGTCAGATAGATAAAGCTCTAGATAAGGCCTGCTGTTGTCTTTTCACTGATTAAAGAACAAAATGAAAAAAAAAAGAAAGAAAAATAATTTCAAGAGTACCATATCCTGCTAGGTACTGTAGAGGCATGTTGCTTGAGAGCCCAATCTCATGACAGATAAACAAAATCAAACCTTCTTAAAGAAAAGGTAAATTGTTCAAAGCATTTTAATGTTAGATATGTAAATGCAAGCATAAAATCTGGGAATCCAATAAAGCCCGGTGCTGTCTAGATTAGGGGATATTGCAGTTGTCAAATTTCTTAAGGTTAACTTCAAAAATCAATACAATGCTCTGGGCAGACCCACAAAAATGTGTTGTAAGAAGATAAAGAATTCAAATAAAAAATTCCAATTACAAGAAGATTTTTACAGAAACATAATTAACACCCCGCCTGAAGAATAAAAGCAATTCTCTATCTAGATCAATGATCATGCAGACATGAGTCTTTAATTCTATATATCGAGCCTAATGTAATATTCTTGGCAAGATGTATTTACATTCTTCTTCAGAAAAATACTTCCTAAAGCAAAATGGCCATCTATTTCAATGCACTGGCTTTTTCCTAGGATCCTAGAGATTCCAAATTTTGTTCATAGGTTCACGACCATAGTAGTCTTGTACTTTTCTAAACGTCGGGACCAGTAGTGGGTCCCATTTACCTTTGCTACCGGTTCGGAACTATGAGTGCGCCAGTGGAAGGTTGCTCCCGGTTCGGTCTGGTACTATAGAACTGGTAGTAAAACCGCCAGGAGGCTCCGCCCACCCACCACGACGTCATCATTGGTGATCTGCGCATGTGCAGAAGCGTGCGCGGGTGAACAAAGTGTGCACGCAAGGGTGATCCTGTTGCGAACCGGTAGTAAAAGTAAGTGGAACCCACCACTGGAGCTCGGGCGTGCATGCGCAGAGCATCCGTGATGACGTCTGGGCGGGTGGGTGGAGCTTCTTGCCACTGCCACTACCGGTTTGCCCGAACTGGAGCAAATTGGTAGAAACCCACCACTGGTTGGGACACAGTTCATTTCTTTTAAAAGTTCTAAACGTTTTCTTTCTTCAGTATAAAAGATTTGGGGGGTAAGCAGTGATATGCTGGAGCTGGCTTGCCCTGGCTCTCAAGAATAAGGTGACCAGACGTCCCGCTTTTGGCGGGACAGTCCCGCTTTTGAGCAATTTGTCCCGCGTCCCGCGGCGTTTCAAAAAAGTCCTGATTTTTCTTGAGCCCCAGCTGATGGCTAGAAGAAAAAAAAACTGTTTAAACTCTTGCCCGGGGCTTCAAAGGGCCGCCCTACAGGCAATCAGTGTAAAGCAGTTTTTTTTCCCCCTAGCTAAGCTTCAGAAACGAAACCGAAACCAGGGTCTTTGGTGCAGCGTGACAAAATGAGGCAAAGAGAGATTTATTTTTATTTTTATTTTTCCTCCCCAAAAAAGGTAGGTGAAAAACTGCAAACAATGGGAAATTTAGGAGGAGAGTTCAAGATTTTAAAACACAAAGGAAAAAAAGCTGTATTTAACTAGGGAATTGTAATAATTGAGATACTATTAATTGTATATTGTGTTGAAAGCAGAAATGGTTAAGTTGTGGTTCGGAGGAATATATGGGAGAAATTATTTGGTTTATTATTATTGGTAAATATAATTAATTGATTTGTAAGAAATTGGATTGCATGGAAATAATTGGAATATTCATGTTCATATTGATTAATATACAAAAAAGATAGTTTTATAACTAATTGATTTATATTAAAATGTTGAATTTGTATTAAACAACTGTATTACATAATTACATAATTAAACAATGTGATGATGGATATAAAAATAGATGACAATGGGAAGGGGTATAATATAGAATAGAAGGGAAAAATTGAATTTGATTAAGATTAGAGATGAGGATGAAGGGTAATATTGGTTTTTTAAAAAAATAGATGAGGAATAAATATGGCAAAAAGGAAATATAGAAATTGTAAATTTAATTGAAATGACTAAACGCTGTTTAAATTTGTGAACCAGCCAAATATTCTGTTCAAAGAAAATACATTGTATGTTTGTATGTGTGTTTCTAATTATTGCTATTTATTCATATTTGTTCTCTTTTATTCTTTAAAGTTTAACAATTCATTCTTTATCTTAATATATTTATATTTGCTTGGGGTTGGCTTTCTTCCCTTTCATCTTTTTTATTGTACAGCAATCTTTCTCCTCAAACCTACCACCTCTCTCTTTTCTTTCCTTCTTACTTTCTCTTCCCCCCACCCTCTTTTTCTCCTCCCTACTTCCTCTTTCTTTCTCCTTCTCCTCCTCTCTTCCTCCCTCTCTTACCCTCACTCCTACTCTAATTTCCATTCCTTCATCCCTCTCTATTGCTGTAATCCTTTAATGCATATGGACTACTCAGAGGGCTGAAAAAGTTATTTTTGACTGGTCCTCACACTTTTGACCAGTCCTCGAACTTACGACTGTCCTCACATTTTACATTTTTGCCCTATCTTGTCACCATGTTGAAGAGAAGCAGTTGTGAAATGAGTGACATGGTTGTTAAGAATGCTGCACGGGCATAAATGTGAGGATGGTCATAAGTGTGAGGACCAGTCAAAAGTGCGAGGACCTGTCAGAAATGACTTTTTTCAGCCCTCTGGTTAGTCCTTTTGTGCATATGGACTACTCAGAGGGCTGAAAAAGTTATTTTTGACTGGTCCTCACACTTTTGACCAGTCCTCGAACTTACGACTGTCCTCACATTTTACATTTTTGCCCTATCTTGTCACCTTGTTGAAGAGAAGCAGTTGTGAAATGAGTGACATGGTTGTTAAGAATGCTGCATGGGCATAAATGTGAGGATGGTCATAAGTGTGAGGACCAGTCAAAAGTGTGAGGACCTGTCAGAAATGACTTTTCAGCCCTCTGAGTAGTCCCTATACACATAGCCATGGCCACCCGGTCACATGACCAGCTAGCCACGCCCACCCAGTCACATGGCCTCCAAGCCACGCCCACACAATAAGCCACGCCCACAATGGTGTCCTTCTTACCAATGTTAAAATCTGTTCACCTTACCCTATAGACATAGCCATGGCCACCCGGTCACATGACCAGCTAGCCATGCCCACCCAGTCACATGACCAGCTAGCCACGCCCACAATGTCCCTCTTTACCAATGTTAAAATCTGGTCACCTTACTCAAGAGCCAATTTTAAAATTTTCTGGAATTCTGTGAATTGTTTGCGAATACAGTTCAGGCTCAGCACCTAACATGATGTGATGATGACAGTGGACCTGGCAGGTGGCAGGGCCAATTCTTAAATATTTAGCATTTTAGAATATTGCACCCAGTTTTGGTCACCCACCATGATATAAAAAGTTGGTCGGGACTCTAGAAAGAGTGTAGAGAAGAGCAACAAAGATGATTAGGAGACTGGAGGCTAAAACATATAAAGAACGGTTCCTGGAATTGTGTATGTCTAATTTAATGAAAATAAGGACTAGGGGTGACATGATAGCAGTGTTCCAATATTTGAGGGGCTGCCAGAAAGAAGAGGGGGTCATCCTATTGTCCAAAGGACCTGAAGGCAGGACAAGAAGCAATGGGTGGAAACTAATCAAGGAGAGAAGCAACCTAGAACTAAGGAGGAATTTCCTGACAGTTAGAACAATTAAATCATTGGAATGGCTTGCCTTCATTAGAAGGCCTCCAATATTTCTTTCCACTCTGTTATTCTGTTCTGTTATTCAGGATTCATCCTGAATACCTAACACAGTGTGATGATGACAGTAGATCTGGCATGGCCAGTTCTTAAATATTTAGCAGCACATCACTGGGGGTACTAAACTCTGTACATGATCAACAGCATCTGTTCTTTTTTGGATATGTATTGTTCATCTGCCACGAAGAGCTGGCAGGCAGACGGTCTAGCTTCATAAAATATGTGGCTCTCAATTTTTATTTTCACTTCCCCTCCCCCAGATCTAGTTCCAGTTAGAACCAGGGGTGGGTTCTACTTACCTTTACTGGGCCACATGCCCCATTGCAAAAGGTTTTTAAAAAACCTTCTGACAATCAGGCAACTCAGCTGGGATCGTCAGAACCATTTAAAAGAAAAAAAGCCTCCGATGATTGCGTGGCTCAGCTGGGCATGGGTGGGGGGGCAGGGATTTTTGCTGCCGGTTCTCCGAACCACCCGCCTCCATCGCTACCGGATCGGGTGATCCGGTCCGAATCAGGAGCATTTCAAGCCACACCCACAAAATAAGCTACACCGGCAGAACCGGTAGTAAAAAATTTTAGAACCCACCCCTGGCCTGGATGACTGAGAATCTCCATATATCATAAAAAGAGAGCCTTGGTGGCGCAGCAGACTAAAGTGCTGTTAAGTAGCACCAGCTGCCTGCAATTACTGCAAGTTCAAATCTCACCAGGCTCAAGGTTGACTCAGCCTTCAATCCTTTCGAGGTAGGTAAAATGAGGACCTGGTTTGTGGGGGCAATAAGCTGTCTTTGTATATATAAAAAAAGCACCACTTGGGGGCGGGGAGCGAAAGCCCTGCTAAGCAGGTATATACAAAAGTATGAAGGCTATTGCTTAACGCATTGTAAGCCGCCCTGAGTCTCCAGAGAAGGGTGGCATATAAATCAAACCCAATAAATAAATAAATAGACTTCCCTCTTGGAGTTGTGAGTGCTCCATCGCTGGAGGCTTTTAAGAAGAGACTGGACAGACATTCGTCTGGGATTGTATAAGGATTCCTGCCCTGAGCTGGAAGGTGATCTGGAAATCTTCCAAGGTCCAGAGGTGGTATTCAGCCGGTTCAGGCAAACCGGTAGTGGCAACCCTTGCCCACCTGCCCGAGCGCAATACCGTCCTATATCATGTGTTTTTGACGCTGCACACATGCGTGGATGGCATGTGCGAGTGAATTGTCATGTTTTGTGATGCCGCACTCACACTCATATTTCCGGGGATTGGGCGAACTGGTTGCTACAGTATGTGCAGCCCACCTTTGCCAAGATCCCTTCCAGCCCCATGATTCAACCAAATTTAACATTAACCAAGTTTCCTATGCTACCACAATATAGCCCATATATCTTTAACTGCCTGTATTTTATAAATGTAATCTCTGTGCCGTTTGTTAGGCAGTAACTTAAGGCATTTCTATTTAGATATTTGACGGCTCTTCTGGCAAGAAAATAACCAGCTTTAATATAACATATGGAACCATATCACTATATTTTAATGTCCTGTGAGAAAACCCTTGATATCAATCTAATGCCGATCAACCAATACATTTTGAAAATAAACACTTCCATTAAGTCATAACAAAAGTGAACATTTCCATTTAGTAATTATACCTACGGCAGATAAACATGTTTTCCAGTTTTATCTTAGCCATTCAAATAAGTTGCTAAATGCTGGCAGTTTTCTACAATGGCTGTTACAGGGGTTTTTCCCCCTGGTTATTAAGAGAAGGGATTAGCAGGATTTGGGATAATTTGACTCAGTGTTTCAATTGCCTCTGATAGTTAGTAGATATTAGATCATAATATGGAAATGCACACATTTCATTGCAACACAATTTTTTTTTTCTTGTCGCTGGAGAGAAGGCCAAGAAGCGAAACAGAGAGTAAAGCAACAATAACTCTAGTTATGGATAACTTGTCATCTTTCCTTTGTTATCTTTTTATTTTGTTTTGTTCCACACATATAATATTCTTCCCCCCCCCCTGCATGATGGGACTGTTCCGTGGCTTTATTCAACGGGGATATCAATAAATCTGTTCACAGCATCCTAAAAATGATACTGCAAATATTAGCCTGCTCATCTCTTCATAAAAGCCATTAACTGCAACCTGTGGGTGCCAGTGGAAAATGCCACTGCAAACTGCAAATGACTGTAATGGACAGTCAGATGTTACAGTCTGATGTGCTAAGCTGGCTGTTTTCTAGACCCAGTAAATATGCCATCTTGCTATTTATACAGCCCATATGGCTGCCCAGCTGATTATACAGCATGTAGCCTATTGTTAAGGTGAGTCATTTTTACCAGCTTCCTGTAGGAAACTTAATTCTCCATTGGCATCTTAGAGGCAGCAAGGTCTCTGGATTAGGCGACAGGATAGGAATGCTGCATGAAGATAATGCACCAAATAGGGGGAGCTAGATTTATGCTTTAAAAAAAAAAAAAGACTTCCAACATGCAAATTTGGAAGGCTTAATTTGGAGACCGAGAGATGGGGAAATCAGAGGAAATCTACATTTTCGTCCCTACAGAATGATAGAAAGGATTTAAAAAAAAAAAAAAAAATCTAGGGAAAGAAACCGTTACCGAAAATGATTTGCTGAAGCCCATAATAAACATCTTTTATAATCCAAAAGCCCATTTAGCTGGAGTAATAGAGACAAGAGAGAGATGATGTCCTCCTGCTCGATTCCACGTGACTTCATGGAGACAACCAGGCTGTTTTCTGGGAAATAGAATGGAAAGAGATTGTCCTTTCTCCTGGAATTTGCTCGACCTAAGTTTATTAAATCACAGGGATTGGTGGATTCCCCAGTGTGATAGGTACCCAGCAGGGGTGGGTTCTACTTACCTTTACTACCGGTTCGCATCGTGCCTGCACGATGCACATGCACAGATCACCTATGATGATGTCTGGGTCAATGGGCAGAGCCTCCCGCCGGTTTTACTACTGGTTCTTGCGAACCAGTCTGAACCGGGGGCAACCCACCACTGGTACCCAGCCTGCATTTTCCTCCCACCTGGCAAGCAGAAAAAATAACCACAGTCCCAGGATAAGATGGTTACATAGACATCCAGATTCTAAGTTATAAAGGAAGATCCTTCCTTCCTTCCTTCCTTCCTTCCTTCCTTCCTTCCTTCCTTCCTTCCTTCCTTCCTTCCTTCCTTCCTTCCTTTCCTTCCTTCTTCCCCTTCCTTCCTTCCTTCCTTCTTCCCCTCTCCTTCCTTCCTTCTCTTCCCTTCCCTTCTCTTCCCTCCCTCCCCCCTCTCTCCCTTCCTTCCTTCTTCCCCTCTCCTTCCTTCATTCTCTTCCCTTCCCTCCCTCCTCCTCTCTCTCCCTTCCTTCCTTCCTTCTTCCCCTCTTTTCCTTCCTTCTCTTCCCTTCTCTTCCCTCCCTCCCCTCTCTCTCCCTTCCTTCTTTCCTTCTTCCCCTCTCCTTCCTTCCTTCCTTCCTTCTTTCCTTCCTTTCCTTCCTTTCCTTCCTTCTTCCCCTTCCTTCCTTCCTTCCTTCCTTCCTTCCTTCCTTCTTCCCCTCTCCTTCCTTCCTTCTCTTCCCTTCTCTTCCCTCCCTCCCCCTCTCTCTCCCTTCCTTCCTTCTTCCCCTCTCCTTCCTTCCTTCTCTTTCCTTCCCTTCTCTTCCCTCCCTCCTCCTCTTTCTCCCTTCCTTCCTTCCTTCTTTCCCTCTCCTTCCTTCCTTCTCTTCCCTTCTCTTCCCTCCCTCTTCCTCTCTCTCCCTTCCTTCTTTCCTTCTTCCCCTCTCCTTCCTTCCTTCTTCCCCCCTTCCATTTTTCCTTCCTTCCTCCTTCCCTCCCTCCCTTCTTGCCTGCCTGCCATGAAACATCAAATTGACAGCCATTGATAGAAATGAATCGCTACCACAAATAAAATACATATTTTGAATATGGGCCTAACCAATATTACACAGCCTCTAACTCTAAATATTGACTTCACTACATAGTGATTTCCAACTGTAACACGTATAAAAGTAGGACTTAAATATATATATCCCCTGTTGATTGTGATGACAGTTTCAGGATAAAAGAACCCAATCAGAAATAAATCTGAGTATTAAATGTCTGTTATTTCTGAACTTTGCCACCCTCGTTATAGGGAACAAGGCTCAGAGCAGATGCTGGATATGTTATACTCATCTTGATGCTCCTTAGCAGGTGGCTCATTGTATTTTACATTAGCTGATTCCTCTTTAAGGGAAAGCCGATATACACCTAGTGGTGTACTCTAAAACAAACAAACAAACAAACTTTAGGCAATCCAATTGATTTTGGCCTCTTGTTTTTAGCACAGTCTTCTTCCATTTGCTTTCCTACCTTTCACAAAAGAATCAAATTGGGAAATTTGGAGCAACAAAGGGGTGGTTTGAACTGCCAGATGCCTGTTTTGCCTCTGTGCCATGACCCGGGTCATCACAGAATCAAAGATGCCAAATTGAGCCATCTTCCTGCTTTCAAGGATGCCGGTCCTGGGAAAGGAATTTACAGCGACACCTGAGGCACCGGGTTCCCAAAACATTGGAACAGAACTTGATTAGACTACTTTCACAGGAGGGGGGGGGTTTGGGACACTGGGAATTGCTTTCAATGTGTGATTTTCACATGGTTTTCCTTCAAAGCTTGCCTCACTTATGCTGCACTCAACACCTCTAGTAAAAGTACCTTTTCTCCAACACCTATGGAGTCAAGGGTCATTCTTTTCTAGGAAGCAGGCTGTGGCCGGTCTGACACATTGAGTACAGAAGGAATCCAGAAACTCACAACTACCCAGAGATGAAGGTGGGCCAAACAGTGCCAAGAAAAAGTTCTTCAGAATTTTCTGCTCTCTAATATTAAGGATATAACGTACTTGAAAGTAGAGGCACAGGCATACTGTATGTGCATTGTCCACCTGAGATAGACCATTTGGGATCCTCCCCCATATAATATACTATTAAAGCTTTGTGCCAGTGACTTTCAATACAGGTGGTCCTCGACTTACGACAGTTCATTTAGTGACCATTCAAAGTTACAACAGCACTGAAAAAAGTGGCTTATCACCAGTGGTGGGATTCAAGTAATTTAACAATCGGTTCTCTGCCCTAATGATTTCTTCCAACAACCAGTTCACCAAACTGCTCAGAAAGTTAACAACCGGTTCTCCCGAAGTGGTGCGAACTGGCTGAATCCTACCACTGCTTATCACTATTTTTCACACTGACACCATTGTAGCATCTCCATGCTCATATGATCAAAATTCAGGTGTTTGGCAACTGGTTCATATTTATGACCGTTGCAGTGTCCCAAGGTCATGTGATCACCTCTAGCCACCTTCTGACAAGCAAAGTCAATGGGGAAGCCATTAACAACTTAACAACCATATTCCTAATTTAACAACTGCAGCGATTCACTTAACAACTGTGTTAAGGAAGGTCGTAAAATGGGGCAAAATTCACTGAACAAATGTCTCACTTAGCTACAGAACTTTTGGGGCTCCATTGATGTTGTAAGTTGAGGACTACCTGTATTTCAGTTCTCTGCATCTCTCACACATTGAAAACAATGCTTTCATTATAGTTGCCCAGTGACTGCCTTGTGAAAATTGAAGGACTGTGGCTCCATAGAATCTTCTGCACTGACCTTTTGATTCTTCCTGTATCTTCCTTATCTCATCTTAACTTGGAAAAATCTGATTTAAATGCTTTTTTTCCCCCGTCTTTTCGGAAGAGTGTTTTTTTCTTTTTTTCCCTCCAAGTCCCTAACTAAATGTTATCATCCTATTAATGGGTAGTGTTAGCTTTGGACAATAAAATTTATGTAGGACTCCAAATATCCACTCTCATGGCCAGAATTCTGTAAGCAATTTTGTGTGTGTGTGTGAAATTCTGTTGCTTTCATTAATATTTGAACAAAAATGATTTTCATCCCAGTCAACGAAGAAGGTTAAATTGGAGCTTCATGCTTTCCAATATTTAAAAACAACATTATTCATATGAGAAGGTGGATTGATGGGAGATTCCTTGTTTGTCATATTATTGAATCCCACACTTGGCTTCTGACAATTGTTGAAACAACATCTTTATTATAGTTGCAGCTCTGATTAGTTCCCCTTCAGCCTTCGGTAGCTTCAGGGAACTGTCCGTGGTGCTGAATCCAGCAAGTAGCTTGACCTGTAGGCAAGACTTGGCAATTCTCTTTGCTATTTCATCCCAACATAAAACAAGTCTCTTTTATCTGTCAGCAACTATTTATATTTGATCCTTCACTGGTTATAGTCCTGCAATCGAGTTATTTGAAAACAAAAACTTTCTATTTTATATAATATTCATCATTTCTGAAAATTAACATTATATGTACTATGAAACGTTCCATTCAAGTCTAGGATCTGTTCCTTTTTTAAAAATTCCCAGTCCATAGTGAGTAGTTTTTGAAGACATTTAATTCATAATAACTTTGATACAGTCTTCAGATCTGTTATCCCAGCGAGAATGAAACTAGTTTTATTTTCATATTTCATGCAAGACTGAAACCAAAGGAGGATTTCGGTC
This sequence comes from Pantherophis guttatus, assembly GCF_059756535.1. NCBI lineage: Eukaryota > Metazoa > Chordata > Lepidosauria > Squamata > Colubridae > Pantherophis > Pantherophis guttatus. Next base: position 201,592,572 of record NC_142065.1, read on the forward strand.
AAAGACGAAAAGAATAAAAAAAACAAACAAAAAGTGTTTTTCTCTCTCTTCTTAGAAACTACAAGATGAATACCAATGATTTTACATGAAATTCAAAATGGTAAAAATAAAATGAAGTTATAGTTTTTGACAGCTTGTCATTTTGTCGTCTTTAGGGTGACAAATGATACGCAGCAGGGATTTCACTCCCCCCCCAAAACTACAAATGTAGGATTGACAGTGTGATGTCTGGAGCCACCCATGGGTCTGGCAGTCTTTATCTTGAAACCCAACAGGTTCCCTGCAGCAAGTGACTTCATTACTTTTAAAATGATTTTTTTTTTAAATCCATGAAAAAATTAAAGTGAAGTTGCATATTAGAAACTAAGTGCCAGCCAAAAGCAAACTATTTATTTACAAGAATGCCTCTGACTTGTAAGAGGTCCCATCAGTGTACTTGGGTAGGGAAAGGAGAAGAGGATGAGCAGTTAAGGGTGATTGGAGCCCAATACTATGTTTGATGAACTGCAGAGGTTGATTAGAAGGCAAAGGAACATCCTACCCACCTTGAAAACCAAGCCAAAATACTCTGTGGTCATTCCAGGAAGTGTCTAAGGGCCAAAGAAACATCCCTGTGAAAAGCCAGGTGCAACTGTACAGGCAGTCCACTGTTAAAATTTAAAAATAGCTGGAACTGCCACCCTGAATATATCTCTATCTCTATCTCTATCTCTATCTCTATCTCTATCTCTATCTCTATCTCTATCTCTATCTCTATCTCTATCTCTATCTCTATCTCTATCTCTATCTCTATCTCTATCTCTATCTCTATCTCTATCTCTATCTCAATCTCTATCTCTATCTCTATCTCTACCTGTACCTCTACCTCTACCTCTACCTATCTCTATCTATCTCTATCTATCTCTATCTCTCTATCTCTATCTCTCTCATCCATCCACCCACCCATCTATCATCTACCTGCCTACCTGCCTGTCTGCCTGTCTGCCTATCTGCCTGCCTCCTGCCTGTCTCTCTCTCTCATCTCTCTCTTTCCATCATCTCTTTATCTTCTCTCTCTCTCATCTCTCTCCTATCTATCTATCTATCTATCTATCTATCTATCTATCTATCTCTATCATCTCTATCTATCAAATTATTATAACACATCTCTGCTTCATTGCCTAAAGAACCTCTGAGGATGGGTACCTAGTCTCAGAATTATGAAGCAGGCTGCTTTGAAATAATTCTAGGGTATCTGAGACTGGAATTTCTTTTTAAATATAAAACATAACATTTATACAATGGGCAGTCCAACTTTAGCAACTTTAAGACTTGTGGGCTTCAACTCACAGAATTCCTCAGTCAGCCATGGAATTCTGGGAGTTGAAGTCCACAAGTCCCAAAGTAGCCAAGGTTAGATTCCCATGAATTTGTCCTCAGTCTATTGTCTCTGGCCTGTGGAGCTGTTTTGGATCTTCTGTATCATTCATCTAGATTTTCTGATTTTTTTCAACTTTTCTGAAAAAGTTTGAATGAAGAGGCTTCCTAGGAACTTCAGGAAACTTTCTCAGAGTTGTTTAATATTGGTATTTCTTTTTCTTTCCATGCTTGCTGATGGAAGAAGAGAAATTAGCTGGGAATGGTGGAGGTCTTGACTTCAAACCTTTGGGCTTTTCATCTACAAAGTTACTTCATGCCCTCTTTCCATGAGTTCTGGAGATTGAGTTTCTCCTGATGCCTTGTTAACCACAGCATTTGGGTTTCCCTGATAAAAGCAAATGATGTCTTAATGTTAAGATATCCTCAGTCTCCATTAATAGGAGAAATGGATGTTGTGGCACTCAAAAAAGCATCCTTGCTGAGCTTTTGGTGGGTACTAATGGATGGTGAAAGCTCTACTCAGACAATTTGATAAAATGGAAAAAGCATTCCCCATTGTTCTGATTCACTCCTGGATCATCTGAAAAGTCTGTAACTGACCTTAATTCATCTTCACTTGAATATCTAAAACCCTTTGGGCTATCAAAAGCTCAGATGAAGAGAACTCCCCATTGCATATGAGGGACTCTAGTCTCTTCTGGTGACATGAGCAGAGGGACAACTAGATTTTTCTATTTAGAAAAGAGAGTAAGCTAAGATATTTGAGGGGCTATCACAGAGAAGACGGGGGTCAACCTATTCTCCAAAGCACCTGAAGGATGAGGAGTAACAGATGGAAGATCATTAAAGAGAGTTCTAACCTAGAATTAAAGAGAAATTTCCTGACAGTGAGAATAATTAATCAGTGGAATGGCTTATCTCCAGAGGTCGTGGGTGCTCCATCACTGGATGCTTTAAAGAAGAGATTAAACAGCCATTTCTCTGGAATGGCATAGTGTCTTCTGCTTGAGCAGGGGGTTGGACTAGAAGACCTCTAAGGTCCTTTCCAACTCTGTTATTCCATTCCATTCCATTCCATTCCATTCCATTCCATTCCATTCCATTCTGTATTCAATATTTTTGTCAGGTTTTCAGGCCATCTTCAAATAAATTGCATCTCAAACAAAGTCTTTTTTGAAACAAACTTCCATTTTATTTAGCACGGCAACTTTTACACAGACTCCATGCAGCCAGCACTAACGTGCTGACCCAAAACCCCTCCTCTTCCTTCCCCCATTCCTCTGCATTCATTGGCCATCTTCCCAATCATTCACCCCTAATCTACTGCTCCAATTCAAATAATTTCCCCCCTCCCATCCATCTCCTAGGGGACATTATCTCCAGCTAAAATAAGTAGGTGAAAGGCAACCATCCCATTGCAGACACTTGCGTTCTCCTTCTTATGTCAGCACTAGGATAAATGCATCTTGACGTGCTGACATCTTTATCCTATCATGACTGGAGGTTTTTAAGAAGAGATTGGACAGCCATTCATCCAGAATGTTATAGGGCTTCCTGTTGAGCAGGGGGTTGGACTAAAAGATTGCCTATAAACTCTGTGTAGTTTAAGAAGATAGATGTGGTTATTATCATTTTCCTCCTGGGATGATGATGATGATGATGATGATGATGATGATGATGTTGATTTTGATTTTTCCAATCTAGCCTACATCTCTGGACTTCCCTAATAATCTGCATCCAAGATTAACTAGAACCCGGGTTAACTCCTTGCTGTCCTGCCCCAGCTCCAGATTCCCGAGGATATTGACACACACCAACAATCCTTATCAAATTTATTAAGTAGCAAGAATAAACCAAAGTCCAGCAAAGGTTGGCAACCAGCCCAGAAAGCAAGATACGATAAGACTTTTCCAAAAATGCTCTGATAATAATTACAAGTTGTTTCCAGCAAGAAACTTACTAACGGCATGTGACTTAAATAGGCTAAGGGAGTGGCCAATTATCCTCAAGCCTTACTCTCGAGGAGACCTCCTGAGTAGCCACTCCTGCCTTTTGGCAGCCCTGCGTGCTCGAGCATTGAGGAGAGGCTCCTCCACTTCACTCTCTCCACTTGAAGGAGCCTCTGGAGGTTCTGAAGCCCCTGGCTGAGTCTCTGCCTCTGGCACCACATCCTCTTCAGCCTCCTCGCTGTCCGATGCGAGTGCTGGCTGCGCAAGCTGCTGGCGCAACACCACACCAGCCTCCTCGTCGTCGGGATCAGCCACAAGCCACGCAGGCTGCTGGCGGGCCACAACACTTGCAATAAATCACAGTCTACCATAAATTGCCATTTTGCTAAGCAATATGTGTATATTAATATACATAAGCAATTTTGAGGTTGGACTAGAAGACCTCCAAGGTTCCTTTCAACTCAGTTATTGGGGTAAGCAACTCTGTTCTTCTTAAACATATTGAGACATAATCCTGGAAGATGTCATAAAGTATTGGATTTTTACTGAATGACTTTTAATTCCTGACTAACAGTGGACCTTGACTTAAATCTTCTAAATTCAGATTTATACGTGTGTGAGACACTCCAAAATATGCTTGCAGAGCCAATGAATCTTAAGAATCTTCTTAAGAAGCTGTCATGAATTCTAGCTTTGCACACAAGCAAATATTGCAAAGGATTGTGTTCCACCTTGTGAGATTAAATATGTATAACAAGAAAAGCATTTTTTATCGCAGAGGAAATAAGTGAGTTAGCTAAATGTATGATGGCTTCTCTTATAATTTAATTATACGAAGAAATGATCTTTTCCCTTTCATTGTTTAAAATAATCAGATTATTAGATTGAGATCTGAAACTGCATCCCCATAAATCTGCATTTAATATTTGAGTATTGGCACCTAGTGCAGATATATCCTGATAATTCAGAAGCCTCTCTCTTCAAAAGCCGTCGAGGCTGTCAGTATTATTTCATAAGTATGCAATTCTGTCTTTAATATGAAGACTGTATGATAAATGCATGTCAAAAGAGATACCTGATCGTGCTGGAAGGTCAAGGAAAAATTGGTAGGTTTCCTTTCGAAGAGTGGTGTTTTCTAAGGAAATGTTTTCATGAATTAGCTACAGAGAGTCCTTGACTTATGACCATAATTGAGCCTGGTACTTAAGGTAACAAAGAGGGTCATCGCATGACCAACCTGATTTTACAATCTTTTTTTGCAGCTATTTTTAAGCAAACACGGTGGCAATTGTGAATGTGGCAATTTGGAAGTGAATATGGCAGTCAGGTTTCCAAGTGATGAAACCCATTCACAAGATCCATTTCTATATTGAACAGTGTGTTTTCTAAGTATCCAAAGTGTTTAAATGTAAACATCATCATAATCATAATCATATCAACATAGAATAATAGAGTTGGAAGGGACCTTGGAGATCTTCTAGTCCAACCCCCTGCCCAGGCAGGAAACCCTACACCACTTCAGACAAATGGTTATCCAACATCTTAAAAATTTCCAGTGTTGGAGTATTCACAACTTCTGCAGGCAAGTTGTTCCACTGATTAATTGTTCTCACTGTCAGGAAATTTCTCCTTTGTTCTAAGTTGCTTCTCTCCTTGATTAGTTTCCACCCATTGCTTCTTCTCCTGCCCTCAGGTGCTTTGGAGAATAGCTTGACTCCTTCTTCTTTGTGGCAACCCCTGAAATATTGGAACACTGCTATCATGTCTCCCCTAGTCCTTCTTTTCATTAAACTAGACATACCCAGTTCCTGCAACCGTTCTTCATATGTTTTAGCCTACAGTCTTCTAATCATCTTTTTTGCTCTTCTCTGCACTCTTTCTAGAGTCTCAACATCTTTTGCACATTGCGGCGACCAAAACTGAATGCAATATTCCAAGTGTGGCCTTACCAAAGTATCATAAAATGGTATTAACACTTCACGTGATCTTGATTCTATCCCTCTGTTTATGCAGCTTAGAACTGTATTGGCTTTTTTGGCTGCTGCTGCACACTGCTGGCTCATATTTAAATGGTTGTCCACTAGGACTCCAAGATTCCTCTCACAGTTACGACTATTGAGCAAGGTACCACATATACTGTACCTGTGCATTTTGTTTTTCTTCCCTAAATGTAGAACCTTGCTTTTTTCACCGTTGAATTTCATTTTGTTAGATAGCGCCCAATGTTCAAATCTGTCAAGATCCTTCTGTATCTTAAGCCTATCTTCTGGAGTATTGGCTATTCCTGCCATCTTGGTGTCATCTGAAAATTTGATGAGTTCCCCATCTATCCTCTCATCCAAGTCATTAATGAAGATGTTGAAAAGTACTGGGCCTAAAAAAGAAATAGGCAAAGTCCATCTTCCAAAACGAATTTCTTCTATTTAGGTAGGCATCAAATTGGCAAAGACTGTTGTAATTCTGGATCTGACACAAACCGGGAATTACACCACATAATATTGAAAGTGAAAAACATCCCACAAAAGTCACAGTCCCCAATAAAAGTAAAATCAACATTGCCCGATGTCATCAAACTCCAGCTCTCAGCAAAGACAGCCTCCGTTCCCATGGGAAAGAAGATCACCTAGCCAAAACAATGCTCTTTCTATTCCCTCCTCCCACCTTAAGAATGTGGCGAGCCTGAAAAACCCCCTTATAAAACAGAGAGAAAGGGAAGAAATAAATGAGTATAATATAAAGCTAACTAAAATGGCTACGCATACCGTATTTTTCAGAGTATAAGATGCTCTGGACTATAAGACCCACCTACCTTTTTTGGGGAGGAAAACAAGAAAAAAATATCTGCCTCTGCCTCTCAGTAATTTGCCTCCTTGCAGCAAACAGCCTGACGAGTCCAGTTGAGGATTGGGAGGCCGATCCAACCGACAATCAACTGCTTGTGCTAATCAGGCTGTGCTGAAGATGAAATGGGCTGTTTGCTGTTTGCTGCAAGGAGGTAAATTGCTGGGAGACAGAGGCCAAAGGGTGGGGGCCAGCAGGTGGGCAGGGCTACATTCGGTGTATAAGACGCACCCAAATTTTCACCCTCTTTTAGGGGGAAAAAGTGTGTCTTATACTCCGAAAAATACAGTATGTCAATTTCAGGTTCGACACATTAAGTGAACACGGTGCTTGTAACTAGAAGTAAATGCTGGTTTCTGGCAAAAAAACCAAACACCTGCCATACGTTTCAGTCATCTGACCAAAGGTTGCTTCAAACAACCATAAATGCAGGCCAGTTTCTAGTGTTCAATGGGATCACATTGGAGGAGAAGTGTTGGAACTTTGAAACTGGGTCATAAGTAGTTTTTTTTTGGGGGGGGGGAGTGTCCATTGTAGTTCATAGGTCAAGGACTACCTGTAGAAACCAGCTCAGAATCCATTTCAGTGTCCTGTCCTAAAGCTCTTGAGAAATTAAATAAAATTTTATCTTCTTCTAGTCTTCTCAGACCCACGTTTAATGGAAGGACCCCCAACATAGAAATCTACAAGCAGTTCTACTCTTGTTTGACTCATCTCCAAACTTGACGGTCTTCATTTACCACTTGATTTGAAACTACAGTGCTGAGAATTGCCTGGGAACCTTGAGGCTCAAAATGTGTATGCTTCAAAAACTATAAACCTTAGCAGGATTTAAGGTCTTCTCATTTCATGCACTTTTACTCTAAGCTAATTCATTTTACTTTGATTGAAGTGGCATAAAACATCATAAATAAATAAGTAAATACATAAATAATTTTTCATTAATTTGATAGATGACTTGGATGAAGAGATACATGGAATATTTACAGATGACACAAAAGCCCATCAGACTGAAATGCAATTCAGAATAATACCGTGTATAGTTAAATGAAATAGGCTGAATGGATTATAGAATTTAGGTTATTCATCTAGGAAAAACAAATTGAATGCATAGGATGGGGAATCTATGACTTGATAATAGTACCTATGAAAAATTTATTGGAAATTATAGTTGGTCAGAAGCAAATTATGAGTCACAGCTAAGAAAGGGCAGGTGTAATGTAGTGCAGTATCCAAATGAATAAAGGGCTTATATATATATATTGTTGGTTTGACTCATCTTTGAGTACTATTTCTCAATATCTCACTGAAAAAAAAATAGAGAATCAGATACAGTTTAAGAACAGTGAAGGTGATCAGGGAAGTGGTAAAGCTGCTGATCCAGTTCTACAGAGGAATTATTGAGTCTGTCGTCTGTACCTCTATAACTGTCTGGTTTGGTTCTGCAACCCAACAAGACAGACACAGACTTCAGAGGATAATTAGAACTGCAGAAAAAACAATGGCTATCAACCTGCCTTCCATTGAGGACCTGCATACTGCACGAGTCAAAAAGAGGGCTGTGAAAATATTTACAGACCCCTCGCATCCTGAACATAAACTGTTTCAACTCCTACCCTCAAAACGACGCTGCAGAGCACTGCACACCAGAACAACTAGACACAAGGACAGTTTTTTCCCGAACGCCGTCACTCTGCTAAACAAATAATTCCTTCAATATTGTCAAACTATTTACTAAGGTTGCATTACTATTACTATTAGTCTTCTCACCGTTCCTATCACCCATCTCCTCCTACTTATGACTGCATGACTGTAACTTTGTTGCTTGTATCCTTACGATTTATATTGATATTGATTGTTTCCTGATTGCTTATTTGTTCCCTATGTCCATCATTAAGTGTTGTACCTTATAATTCTTGGTGAATATATCTTTTCTTTTTATATACACTGAAAGCGTATGCACCAAAGACAAATTCCTTGTGTGTCCAATCACACTTGGCCAATAAAGAATTCTATTCTATTCTATTCTATTCTATTCTATTCTATTCTATTCTATTCTATTCTATTCTATTCTATTCTATTCTATTCCATTCCATTCCATTCCATTCCATTCCATTCCATTCTATTCTATTCAAAATAAATCTGTGAGACGCAAAGACGGAAATGTTTCATTTTATCAAAACAGGAATGAGAAGTAAGTCAAAGTCTGGTATCTTAAGGAACATCACACACACATAATATTATTTATTTATAAAATTTATTGGCTGCCCATCTTACCACAGGGTAACTCTGGGTGGCTTACAGTCATAAAAATGCATCTTGTTATGGCCCGTCAGTGGCCGGTGCAGCTGGTGGCTGATTCCGATAGCAAGGAGGCTGGTGTGGTTCTGCACCAGCAGCCTGTGCAGCTGGCACTCGAGTCGGACAATGAGGAGGCTGGAGAAGATGTGGTGCCAGGGGTGGGGACTCAGCCAGGCCCTTCAGAACCTCCAGAAGCTCCCTTAAGTGAAGAGGAAGAAGAGGAGGAGCCTCTTCTCGATGCACGGGCACGTAGAGCTGCCAAAAGGCAGGAGTGGCTCCTCAGGAGGAGGCCTCCTCGAGAGTAAGACTTGGGGCTAATTGGCCACTCCCTTAGTCTATTTAAGGAGGAACAACGATGGAAGCAATTTGCAGGGAACAACTCTGTTCACATACCTTTGTGTCTTGTCTTGCTTATCTTATCAGCTTCCTGCAAATTGCTTCTGGTCATTCTGCCAACCACAGTAAGCTTTCAGTATTATTCTTTGAATGCTTGGCGGCTGTTAATGCAGTTAATTAACAGCCATTGTTGTAAAAAACTGGTTTATTTAGTAAACTAAGGTTTGAACGGACTTTGTGTGTGCTGCGTTTTTTGGGGTCCGTAGCTTGGGCAGAACACATCTATGGATACATATGAGAACAAGGGTGTCAAACATGTGGCCCGCAGGCCAGATGCATTATGCGCTGGCCACGCCCATGCCGAGTTTAGCGAAGGGGGAAAAAGTTGTGATATGTCACGTGGTGCTGCCATGATGACGCTGGTTTGACAACCCTGCATTAAAATATAAGTGCATTAAAAACAAGTTGTCAGGTTTCGAGGTCGTCTCAAATAAATTCCATTTCAAACAAAGTCTTTGAAGAAAACTCCCATTTATTAAGCACAACATTCTAAATCCAACTCCATCGCAGCCAACACTGACTTCCAGACCCCAAACCCTCCCTTTCCATTCCCCATTCCCCTGCACTTATTGGCCATCTTCCAAGTCACTCTACCCCTAATCTACTGCTCCAGCTCAAAGGAGTTTCCCCCCTCCCATCCCATCTCCTAGGGGATATTATCTCCAGGGAAAATAAGTAGGTGAAAAGTCAAACATCCCTTTCCAGACGCCTCCGCTTCTCCTTCTTATGTCAGCACTAGAGTAAATGCAGCTTGAAGTGCTGACACAAGTATTAAAATCTAACGACATGTGGGGAGGGGGGCAGAATGAGGGGAGGTGGGATCTCTTGTTACTAGATCAACCACCTCCTCTGTGCCGTTCCCCCATTGGGGCCTGAAGCCAACTGGCAGAACTCCAACTTTAGGTCCTTATGAAAGGATAGGAGGGTTGGAGCTGTTCTGACCTAGGCCTCCCAAGATCATGAAGCAAACTCCTCGTTCCGATAAAACCTCTTTTATTTAGGTTAAAGGGAAATCCCCCTCCAGCAAAGTCCCAGCAAACAGTCTTTCATGAGATTTCACAACTACAGACCTTTATCAGGCTTGGAGAGTTGCCAGGCCGATATCTTCCAAATACCACTCTGTAGCAGCAATTCCTTGGCAAGAAGTCAGGAACAGATCTTCACCCTAATGAATTGAACTAATTGTCTCCTGCAAACTCCCCTCCCCTTCGCTCCTCTTTATTCCCTATGGGAGGGGCCATTCACTGTCCACCTGTGCCTTTACTCCCGAGTCGGCCCTTGTTCCTTAGCTGTTCCCTTCTCCTGGCAGCTCTGCACATGCGCACACTGGGAACAGGCTCCAGCTGTCCTTCTGCCTCACTGATGTCTGACTCCGAAGGCAGCTGATAACTATCGGATGGCACTGGCCCCATCTCTGCCTCTGACGCAGAGCACTCATCAAAGCCTTCCCCAGACTCCAGGACTGGCCCATGTTCCTCCCCAACCTCCTCACTGTCAGAGTCTGCCACCAGCTCCGCTGGCCACTGACGGGCCAGAACAGGAGCCAACCTCACATCAGAAGGCAAGATGTTCCAGAAGGCAGGAACAACAACAGAGAAGTCTTTCCTCCTGGACCCCACCAGTCAGAATAATTGAGCTGACGGGACCTGCAGCCTGCCTCCTCTCCTGGCACGGGTGGGACAGGCCAATCCCAGTGAGATGAGATGGTCCCTCAAATAACCTGGACCCATGCCATGAAGGGCTTTAAAGGTGATCACCAATACCTATTTCCCTAAGGTGGCTGTAAACCACACAATGAAGACCCTATCCCCTTACAATGGATTAGTAAATTACTCCACCCTTCTTAACTTTTGGGAGCTTTCACTCTCCGAATGCCCTTGCAACTAAACTGCAACATTTGCAAATGCTAGCCCCTTCTTTTCTCTCCTTTGGGTTCCCGAGAGAGGCTTTTTTCATCCCCAAGATAACCTTCATTATATAGTACTCTGTCCAGAATGGCCCACAAATATCATTTTAGTTTAAAAAAAGAAGAAGAAGAAAGAAAGAAACACGTGACCTGCATCTTAAAATTAATGTGCAGTTAATGTCAACAGTGGGAAGAAATAGATGTTTTCAAAGATGGTCTTGGGACATTCATTCATCCAATGCATCCTTTAACTGATTTCAAAGCGTCTTCCCAAGATGACAGGTCATATAAACATCTAATTCAACAGAAGTTCAAACTCTATCCTTCCTTCCTTCCTTCCTTCCTTCCTTCCTTCCTTCCTTCCTTCCTTCCTTCCTTCCTTCCTTCCTTCCTTCCTTCCTTCACAGTTGAAGAATTGCTATGGGAGGAAAAAAGCAGGTTAGGGTTAGGGTTAGGGTTAGGGTTAGGGTTAGGAAGTTCAAACTCTATGCTGCCTTCCTTCCTTCCTTCCTTCCTTCCTAACAGTTGAAGAATCGCTATGGGAGGAAAAAAGCAGGGGAAAATATTCTCACCCAAACTGCATTTCTTTTAAAAATGGAGGCAGAAGGTACGGGCAGACAGGAAACCAGGAGGGAACAAGACTAATACCATGATTTGATCCAGATTCTTTGTGTGTTTTTGTGTATTCTGACTATTCCCAGTTATTTTGTTCGTAATGAACATTCATCTCCTTAAAGGGTTGCTTCAGTTATCTTATTTTTTTCCCCCAATTCAGAAATGAAAAAAATAACAAGATTAAACTCTACACACGCTCCTCTGACCCTATTAATTCTTGATAGTGTACTCTGTTATTCACTAATCATAATTATTTCTAATAGAACTTCACTCTGCCGTCCCCTGTGCCTTTTCATTGAAGGAATAGAGCAGATTTTTCTTTATCCCGCCAGTTCAATAATTGCAATCAATAATTAAAATCAATAAGGCTGTGGTTAGTGGCAGCAAAACAAAGCCAATTAACATTTATCAAAAGGCATTTCTTTTTCTTTTTTTCTTTTAAACAGACATTTGCTGAGAAATAGCTTTATGCTTACAATCCAACCATTTAGCTTCATTTTCCTACCCCCGCCCCCCACCTCTTGACAACTAACTAGATATTCACACTGTTTCCATTTGGACACAGTGCCACTTGGTCCCTGGTTACCCAAAGGCCAAAAATGAATTTGAATGATGTGAAGTGACATGAATTAATTCAGAAAAGAAAAAAAAAATGCAGCGTTCTTCCATCCAATGTCTTTAGTTTGTTATGACACAATGAAGTCTAATCATGCAAAATACGTCTAAGCTCTCATTTTTGAGCTGTGGGAGTTTTGATATTTTTCTGAGCTGGATGGTTTTCCCGCAGATGTTTTGTTACCAAGCTAAGTAGCATCTTCGGTGCATTACAGAAAAAACACCAGACTTAGAAAACGTTAAGAACCCAATTTCATAAACTCTGTTGCCTTCATCCTCAAATATCTTTAATGAATGGCGCAGCAGACTTCAGATAATTCATAATAGCTGTTCAACAGTGGAATACTTCAGGTAAGAGAGACAGTTTCACTGGAGAAGTTTAAACAGAGATTGGGTACTTGTTTGTCTGGATTTCTGCACTGGACAGGGGATGGACTAGATCAATATTTCTCAATCTTACTCCCTGGAAGATGTGTGGACTTCAAGTTCCAGAACTCCTCAACCAGCAGCCCAGCCCTAAACCTAAATCCAAGTCCAAGCCCAACTCCAACCCTAACCCTAACTTAAACCCTAGCTCTAACCCTAAGAAAGCAAGCATGGTGTATAAATAAACTTTAAAGGAAATGTTTCTCAACCTTCAACTTCAACTTCCAGAATTCCTCAACCAGAAGCTTAACCCTAACCCTAACCCTAACCCTAACCCCAAACTCAATCTCAACCCCAACCCCAACCCTAACCCTAACCCTAACCCTAACCCCAACCCCAACCCAAGCCCAAGCCCAACTCTAACCCTAACCCTCAACCCTAACCAAAAGAAAGCAAGTATAGCATGTAAATAAACCTTGGAGGCAATGTCTCCCAACTTTGACAATTTAAAGATGTATGGTTTTCAACTCCCAGAATTTCTTAGTCATCATGGTTAAGAATCATGGCTAACCTTAGTCATTAAGGTTAATTTTTAAGGAAATATTTATCAGTCTTGGTCTCTTGAAGATGTGTGAGACTTCAATTTCCAGAATTCCTCAACGAGCAGCTTAACCCTAACCCCAACCCAACCCCAACCCCAACCCCAACCCCAACCCTAACCCTAACCCTAACCCTAACCCTAACCCTAACCCTAACCCTAACCCTAACCCTAACCCTAACCCTCAACCCTTAGCAAAAGAAAGCAAGTATAGCATATAAATAAACCTCGGAGGCAATGTCTCCCAACTTTGACAACTTGAAGATGTATGGTTTTCAACTCCCAGAATTTCTTAGCCATCATCGTTGGCTGAGGACTTTTGGGAGTTGAAATCCACATATCTTCAAGAGAACAAGGTTGAGAAAAACTGGCCTAGGCAATTTCAAAGTTCTCTTCCATCTCTTACATTCTATGATACTCAGAAGATATTATGCAATTAGTATAAGTGCCTCCTCCATCTCTACTAAAATAATTCAAGGAGTGAAAATAATACTCCCAAGAATAACTATGATGTTCTCCTTGATGCTCTCTGAGCTTGAGTGTTTTCTTGCAAACATTTCATTACCCAAACTAGTACTTTGGTACAGTGGTGAAATCCAATTTTTTCTACTACCGGTTCTGTGGGCATGGCTTGGTGGGCTTGGTGGGCATGGCAGGGGAAGGATACTGCAAAATCCCCATTCCCACCCTACTCCTGAGGGAAGGATATTGCAAAATCTCCATTCCCACCCCACTCCAGGGGAAGGATGCCGCAAAATCCCCATTCCCACCCCATTCCTGGGGGAAGGATATTGCAAAATTTCCATTCCCACCCCACTCTGGGGCCAGCTAGAGATGGTATTTGCCAGTTCTCTGAACTGCTCAAAATTTCCGCTACCGGTTCTCCAGAACCTGTCAGAACCTGCTGGATTTTACCCCTGCTTCGGTACTAAAGCAAGCAGAATTAGCCATATCATGAGCATTCCAAAACAGGGAGGCTTATAAAGGGGAATATTTGTAACTCAGGGTTAAATGAGGGGAAATTCTAATGATCCTTACCAAAATATCCATGCTTGATAATTTTGGTATAGTAATGTACCCAAAGTGAATAACTAGCCATTAAAAGAAAGCTGAAAACAAGATACGAACATAAAAAAAAATCTTCAAAATTAAGTTTGTCATTCTAAAGCAGGGGTGTGAAACTCAAGGCCTGCAGGCCAATTCCAGCCCATGGGGTCGTTAGATCTGGTCTGCAGAGCCTGCCTGGAACCAGCGAAGGGACGGCTTGGGGTGCCTCTGCCAGTGAAAATGGAGCTCTGGAGGCTCCCAAACTCCTTTTCCTCTGGCAGAGGTTTGCAGGAGGCTGTCACAGCTGAAGATGGAGTTCGCGAGGGTCGTGGGCAGCCCTCCCGAGTTCTGTTTTTGCTGGCAAAGGGTTGCAGGAGGCCGTCACAGCCGAAAACGGAGCCCGTTTTTGCTGGCAAAGTGCTTAGGCCACCACCGGTGCCCCTGACATGAATGACGTCGAGCTGGCCATGCCTACCCTGGCCATGCCCACGCCAAGGTCAGACATAACCAAGAGCCTTGGTGGCACAGCAGACTAAAGTGCTGTTAACTAGCACCAGCTGCCTGCAATTACTACATGTTCGAATCTCACCAGGCTCAAGGTTGACTCAGCCTTCCATCCTTCCGAGGTAGGTAAAATGAGGACCCGGTTTGTGGGGGCAATAAGCTGACTTTGTATAAAAAAGAACACTGCTTGGGGGGGGAGGCGAAAGCCCTACTAAGCAGGTATATACAAAAGTATGAAGGCTATTGCTTAACTCATTGTAAGCCGCCCTGAGTCTCCGGAGAAGGGCGTCATATATAAATCGAACTAATAAATAAATAAATAAATAAATAAATAAATAAATAAATAAATAAACCCTGATGTGGCCCTCAATGAAATCTGAGTTTGACACCTCTATTCTAAAGCCTCTATAATCGTCAAGTCGCACACTTTTAAAAGCTTCATCTTCATTCTTCAAGCAATGCCTCGAGTGAGCCATCACTGAACGCCACTATCGCTACAAATAAAATGCTCAGTTAAGGACCGCTGAATAATTAAGGAGTGCATCTGCAGAGATGAATGGCTTTGATGGGTTCAATACGGCATGATCGCTCGTGGTTAACAGCTTACTGCATTAAATGCAAGAGAACAAGATATGCCTCTCCATGCTCTGCTTATGCCAAGGAAATCAGAATGGCACACTATATAGTCACTACAATGCAATATAATGTATATTGCATTACGGTAAGCATTTCAAAAGTAATATTCCAGTTATCCATGGAAAAGTCAAACAAATCCTCTCCTGATTAATTGTTCTGCCCCACCTACGGACCCCAAAGAACGCAGCACACACAAAGTCTGTACAAACCTTAGTTTACTAAATTAAATCAGTCTTTTTCAAACAAAGGCTGTTAATTAACTTTCTTAACAGCCTACAAGAATCTAAAGAATAAACAATCGTAATCTTACTATGGTTGGCAGAAAGCCCAGAAGCAATTTGCAGAGAACTAAGATCAAGACTCGAAAAAGAGTGAACAAAGTTGTTCCCTGCAAATTGCCTCAGACGTTGTCCTTTCTTAAATAGGCTAGGGGAGTGGCCAATTAGCCCCAAGCCTTACTCTCGAGGAGACCTCCTCCTGAGGAGCCACTCCTGCCTTTTGGCAGCTCTGTGTGCCCATACATCGAGAAGAGGCTCCTCCTCTTCATCCTCTTCACTTAAGGGAGCTTCTGGAGGTTCTGAAGGGCCTGGCTGAATCCCCACCTCTGGCACCACATCTTCTCCAGCCTCCTCATTGTCTGACTCGAGTGCCAGCTGCACAGGCTGCTGATGCAGCACCACACCAGCCTCCTATCTGTCGGAATAAGCTATTAGCTGCACAGGCCACTGATGGGTCACAACATTAATCTGAATTTAATGTGCAAGTTAATCTTTCCTAGAGCATTTCATACACATCATTTATATTTTGGAATATAATACCCTGTTTCCCCCAAAATAAGACATCCCCTGATAATAAGCCCAATTGGGCTTTTGAGTGCATGGTAATAAGGCCAAGCGCTTATTTCAGGGTTCAAATTATTTTTGGGGAAACACGGTATTTATTTTATATTTTATATATTTATAATATATATCTTATATATTATGGAAGTAAAGCCTGGGTGAGTAAATCACCTAACCAGAAATGGAATGATTCACAAGCAATTCAGCACGAGATAAGAATGAGACAAGGATATCTGATGTCCTCTTGGCTGTTTCACGCATTTATGGATAAAAGTTAAGGAAAGCTCATAGCAACATTATGGGAAGACTATTGGAGCTCTTGGAGCAAAGTGAACCTGGCCCAGATAGTTCATTTATGGTCTACAATGTTATGGGAATCTGGGAAACAAGTTAAGGTGGAGAGAAAAAGAAGAGGATGACCAGCAAAGTGGATAGATTCAATAACAGTAGCAACGGGTGTCCTAAAGATGCTTTTTCAAGGGGCAACAGGATTTGTTTTTCTTTGAAGACATTTCACTTCTCATTCAACAAATTTCTTCAGCTCTGACTGGATGGTGAGGAATGAGAGGAGTTATACTCCTTGCAGACAGCTGGTCATTTGCATCCTTTTAGAGAGTCGTTGAGGCCACTTGGAGGTTTATCTGTGTCATCAGGGTCCCCTGAGTAGTGCAAATGGATGTGAATCCTTCTTGGAACTGTTGAAAGGACTGTGTTGTAGACTGGAGACAGATGATGTCATATCCCTCCCCCTCTATTGAGAGAGGACTTTTCAATTTTGACTTCTTGGAGGAGAAGCGAAATGTCTTCAAAGAAAAACAAGAAAGTCCAGTTGCCTCTTGAAAAAGCATCTTTGAGACAACCAACCAGGAGCCTGGTTTAGCTCAACAGACAGAAGCACTGTAATTTAACACCAGCTGTCTGCAATTAAAGTAAGATCGAATCTCGCCAGGCTCAAGGTTGACTCAGCCTTCCATCCTTTCTAAGGTAGGTAAATTGAGGACCCAGTTTGTGGAGGCAATAAGCTGACTTTGTATAAATATACAAAAGTATGAAGGCTATTGCTTAACACACTGTAAGCCGCCCTGAGTCTCCGGAGAAGGGCGGCATATAAATCAAATTAAAAAAAAAAAAACCATGACTGGATGACTGAGAATCTTCATAGACAAGTAGCAATGGGTGTTCTTTTGGAAGAACTGAAAGATCAGATTAGAGACATATCATCATGGAGAAAAATAGACCCATGTGGTCACTCAGAGGCATATAATGAATCCATCAAATTTTTAATGCTAGTCTTGGATAAAGAGAGAAATTTGGAAAACATAGGAAGAAATCAAACACTTATTTATAGTGATATAATTAAGATCGAGGTTTCTTGGAAGGGCTTTGAAGTGCTTCTCCCAGTAGTAGGTTCAAACTTTCCACTGTTTGATCCAATTAGGGTAGGTCCTTCTTAAGTTTCTTCCTCTGACTTTTAAGTCACTCAGGGCTTCTGCCTCTTTCATCAGATTGTTTCTTAGGCAGCATCTCTTATTCCCCAAGGTTATCCATACATTCCATCATACTTTCCCAGCCACTCATGGCCATCTTGAATCTAAATAATTTTTCTCATAAGAATTTCAGTGACTTTACTTTACTTCTTTACTTTAAAAAGGTCAAATGCAAATTATCTTTCATTCCATTAAAACTGGTAAGGAATTATTACCTATTGCAAAATCTCCATTCCCACCCCACTCCGGGGACAGCCAGAGGTGGTATTTGCCGGTTCTCCGAACTACTCAAAATTTCCGCTACCGGTTCTCCAGAACCTGTTAGAACCTGCTGGATTTCACCCCTGCAACTACCCCACATTGCTTGCCTACCCCATGAAAATTATTTGTCCTTCAGAGTAAAATAAATGGGTCATGTTGGCAACTCATACTGTCTGAAGAGGAGGAGCAGCAACACTGATACTTGCCCGCCATAAATTGCCAGTCCATCCTGCAATAAAAACTGTACAACTAGGTAATAACTGTAAATGATTAGCTTTGGGGCCCTCTATATATAAAGTCATGAATTGGAGTGAGATGGACCCACAAGTTGTAAAGTTCCTTTACAACTTGCTTTCTTTACAACAGGCCTGGAAAACCGGTGACTCAGCAGTCAAGTGAATTCATTAAGGCTGGGGAAATAGTTCAGTCTGCAAATTTTACTCGCCAAAAAGTAGTAGATAATGAGGGTAGAAATGCAGTGATGTGAGAAAAGGGGCTGCAAATTACTTCTCCCGATTCATAATTATGCAAAAATAATAGTAGTAATAAAAAAAGTCGGTGTTTCTCTGCCAATGTGAATGAAATAAGGCTCACACTTCTATATTCCCCAAGCAAGGCAGTTTGTCTGAAATATGAGGATAAGTATTCTGTCAGAAATAAAGAAGAAATGCTGGCAAGAGCCAGAGAAAAGACATGGAAGAAAGAGTAACGCAGGTAAACCCATGGTAAGCTTCTTATTCTTGGGAGACCCTCAGTGAATTTAACTGAGCACTTCTAATGTTTACATGATAGAACAGGACTGTCAAATTCGGGGTCCGTGGGCCGGATGCCCACGGTGCGTGGGCCGGATGCGTCACATGCTGGCCAAGCCCATGCCCAGTTTAGCGAAGGGGAAAAAGTCACAACATGTCATGTGACGCCGCCATGATGACACGAGTTTGACACAGGGGTGAAATGCTTCCTGTTCAGACCGGATCACCCGAACTGGTAGCGATGGAGGCGGGTGGTTCAGAGAACCGGTAGCAAAAATCCCTGCCCCCCCATGCCCAGCTGAGCCGCGCGATCATCAGAGGCTTTTTTTCTTTTAAATGCCTCTGACGATGAAAGCTGAGTTGCCTGATCGGCAGAGGCATTTAAAAGAAAAAAAAGCCTCTGACGATCAGGCAACTCAGCTGGGTTCGTCAGAGCCTTTTGAAAGCATTTTTTTACAACCTCTTCACTGAAGGTTTTAAAAGTAAAAAAAAAAAATTGGTATGCCCACCCAGTCACATTACCCGCCCCACCAAGCCATGCCCACAGAACCGGTAGTAACAAATTTTAGATTTCACCATTGGTTTGACACCCCTGTGATAGCGGAATCTAGATAGACCCAAACAAGAGATGGTCATTCCTTTGGATTAACAGAATAACAGAGCTGGAAGCGACCTTGGAGGTCTTCTAGTCCAAGCCCTTATTCAACAGGAAACCCTATACCTGTGATGGCAAACCTATAGCACACGTGCCCTAAGTGGCACGTGGAGCCATGTTGCCTGGTATGCACGCCGTTGCCCGTTCCTCTTCTGGGTTTCTGGCGCGCATGCACGCACGATAATCAACTGGCCTTTTAGTGTGTAGCAGTGCTGGAAACTGGAAGAGCTGGTTTTCCATTTTCTTGCGTGAGCACGCACGCCGGCCAGCTGATCATCACACGCATATATGTGCCAGAAACCTGGAAGACTAGCTGGCCGGCGTGCATGCGTGCACCAGAAACCAGAAGTTCATTTTCAGGCATGTACATGCGCCCTGGGCAGCTCCTCTTCCGGGTTGCGGCCTAGACGAGTGCGCAAAGTGCCCAGACGAGCGTGAGCACACTCCCTTTTTGGCACTTGGTGCTGAAAAGGTTCGCCATCACTGCCCTACACCATTTCAGATAGATGGTTGTCCAATCTCTTCTTAAAAACCTCCAGTACTGGAGGACCTACAACTTCTGGAGGCAAGTCATTGCACTAATTAATTGTTCTAACTGACAGGAAATTTCTCCTTAGTTCTAGGTTGCTTCTCTCCTTGAATAGTTTCCATCCATTGTTTCTTGTCTTGCCTTCTGGTTCTTCGGAGACTAGATTGACACCTTCTTCTTTGTGGCAACCCGTCAGATATTGGAACACTGCTATCATGTCATTCCTAGTCCTTCTTTTCATTAAACTAGGCATTCCTGCAACCGTTCTTCAAATGGTTCATATGTTTCTGATCGGCAGTTCCAGCATCATTAAGCCTCTACACCACTGTGACCTCTGAAAAGTCCAATACCTTCTGTGACTTTTCCAATAACGGCCTTGTAAGTCAGGCGGGACGTAAAGACACTCAACAGCTTCCATGACTGAAGACAGACATGAATCTGTTCATAGTCTGACATTTAACTTACTGTATTCTGGTTCTCCATTTTAAATTCCCTACATTTTCAGATAATTTATTTATTTATTTATTATTGCGATTTATATGCCGCCATTCTCCCGAGGGACTCAGGGCGGCTTACAAAAACAATATCCAATACAAATCACAATAAAATTAAAATCAACAACCCAATTAAAACAATTTAAAATTATAACAATGTACACCCATAACGGATCAGTTAAGTTGATGAAAGATAGTATTTAATAGTATTTAAGAAACGCTATGGAAGGTTTAAAATGGCAGCTTACAGTTGCAACCTTCATCAGATTTAGGAACCCACAGATACTGGAACAGGTCCATCAAATAAAAGGTAGTCCTCAACTTACAACCACAGTTGAGCCCAAAATTTACATTGCTAAGTGAGAAATTTGTTAAGTGAGTTTTGCCCCATTTTACGGCTTTTCTTGTTAAGTGAATCACTGGAGTTGTTAAATTAGTAACCCGGTTGTTAAGTGAATCTGTCTTCCCCGTTGATTCTGCTCGTCAGAATGCGGCAAAAGATGGTCACATGACCCCAGGACACTGCAACCGTCATAAATGTGAGTCATTTGTCCAGCATCTAAATGTAGATCAGGTGACCATGGGAATGCTGCAACGGTCATAAGTCTGAAAAACTCTCATAAGTCACTTTTGTCAGTGCTGTTGTAACTTCGAATGGTCACTAAGTGGACTGTTGTAAGTCGAGGACTACCTGTATAGAATTCCATCAGAAATTCATCCAGTTCTTATTTTAATGCAAAGGTCCTAAATATATGTGTCTCTGAATTCAAAAAGTGCACTTTTTCTATTTTGTTTTTGCAGCTCCCTGTGTCATATTAGAGGAAATTTTTTTTGTGCAAATGTTACATATAAGGGAAACTTTGCCCCCACAAATCCCTGGGAGCCCTTAAGAGGTTTCAGAGCAATTCATTATATCTGGCTGTGCAGTGGAGCAGGGAAGTGTTTTAAAATACACCTATCTGTAGTCGACAACCCATTAATGAGGTGTTACCAACAGATTAATCTTTTAAAAAGGGCCTCATTAAACACTAAATATATTTTGGGCTACGTTCTTCTGGGTCCTTCTGGAAAATGTGATAATGTTGTGCTATTAAGAAGATACAGTAAAATCTTGATTTAGCAGCCTAACAGAGGAAGGGGTGTCCAGTGCTTCTGATTGTTCATAAAATATTAAAAAGCATAATTTGCATGAACAGATAGCATTTGCATAATGTTGATGCATAAATGATGTACAGTGATGCAAATGATGGGATTTGCATCAATTTGCACCACTGCTGTGGTGGCATCATTATGCAAATGAAGTGAAGGGGCGGGGGATTTGATGTCATAAAATTAAGGTAACATTAGCATAAATTGTACTGCTTCATCTGGATTCATTCCGATACGAACTTGTCCACTATTTGGGAACATATCCAAATAACTGTTATTTTGGGAAAGGTCCAAAATCTGCTAAATGGGATGAGCGGTCAAGGATTCTCCAGTAAATCAAAATCTAATTTTAAAAAAATTATAATGTTGGTGGGCTCGGATGAATAAAGATTGTTTCGCACCTGAGCATGTCCAAAACTGTTCATTGTGCTCTTTGGTTCAGTGATAATGAAACTAAATGAAAGATTATAGGAATCTAAACAGTATTTCAAATAATAATTTATTTGAATATTCCTTTATTCAAATAGGTTGAATAAAGGAAGGTTTATAAACAATACTCGGCACGAAAGAGGCAAATTAACTGCCACAATATTTCACAGCATATCCTCATCTTTTAAAAGGATTGTTACTCGTAGGGTATCAGACACCCAATGTCCATTCCAGAATAATAGAATAATAGAATAACAGAATTGAAAAGGACCATGGAACTGTTGTGGCCCATACGCGGTCTATGCAGCTGGTGGCTAATTCGGACAGCGAGGAGGCTGGTGTGGTGCTGCGCCAGCAGCCTGTACAGCTGGCACTCGAGTCGGACAATAAGGCTGGAGAAGATGTGGTGCCAGAGGCAGGGATTCAGCCAGGGCCTTCAGAACCTCCAGAAGCTCCCTTAAGTGAAGAGGACGAAGAGGAGGAGCCTCTTCTCGATGCACGGGCGCGCAGAGCTGCCAAAAGGCAGGAGTGGCTCCTCAGGAGGAGGTCTCCTTGAATGCAATTGGCCACTCCCTTAGCCTATTTAAGGAAGAATGCCGACTGAAGCAATTTGCAGGGAACAACCGTTCACTCTCCTTCGTGCCTTGATCTTAGTTCTTTGCAAATTGTTTATGGGCTTTCTGCCAACCATAGTAAAATTAAGATTATTTATTCTTTGGATTCTTGCAGGCTGTTAAGAAAGTTCATTAACAGCCTTTGTTTGTAAAAAAAAAAAAAGAAAACTGATTTTATTTTAGTAAACTAAGGTTTGTACAGACTTTGTGTGTGCTGCGTTCTTTGGGGTCCATAGCTGGGGCAGAACAGGAGCAGGGATGGGTTCTACTTACCTTTACTACCGGTTCACAATGGGAGTGGCACGTACATGTGCATGCGCACTTCTGCGCATGTGCAGAAGCTTCTGCGCATGCATAGATTGTCCATTATGACATCCGGGCGGGTAGGCGGACCCTCCCACCGCTTTTACTACCGGTTTGCAAGAACCGGACAGAACCGGGAGCAACCCACCACTGTCTTGGAGGTCTCCTAGTCCAACCCCCTGTTCAAGCAGGAGATTCTATACCATTCCAGATAAGTGGCTGTCCAATCTCTTCTTAAAAGCCTCCAATGATGGAGCACCCACAACTTCTGGAAGCAAGTTGTTCCACTGGTTAATTGTTCTCACTGTTAGGAAATTTCTCCTTAGTTCTAGGTTGCTTCTCTCCTTGATTAGTTTCCACCCGTTGCTTCTTGCCTTGCCTTCTGGTGCTTTGGAAAATAGGTTGACCCCCCTCTTCTTTGTGGCAACCCCTCAAATATTGGGACATTGGTATCATGTCACTCCTAGTCCTTCTTTTCATTAAACTAGACATGCCCAGTTCCTGCAACCGTTCTTTGTTTTAGCCTCCAGACCTCTAATCATCCTTGCTGCTCTTTTTTGCACTCTTTCCAGACTCTCAACATCTTTTTTATAATATGGTGACCAAAACTGAATGCAGTATTCTAAGTACGTAATAGAGTATTCTATTTTATTTTACCCATCTCACCTTTCTGGTTTTCCTTTCTAACTGGAATTCCATATTCTCTAGAGTGGTGTTTCTCAACCACAGCAATGTTTAAAATGTATAAAATCAATATCATGATTGTTAGGAATTATAGTGTAAATAAAAGAAAATGGGACAAGAAGGAAATGAATAGTATAAGGGGAAATGGGGGAAAATGTAAATATAGAAGATTAGAGGCCCACAGATAAGTTCTTGGAAAAACTATGTGATGGTCATTAGCATAAATTAAGTTCATACTCAAATGCTCAAACATAATTTAAACTCGGGACAGAAAGAAACTTGAGAAAGAAACTCAAACCAGCCCTTCCTTAACTTCCTTGAACAGTTTCTCAACTTGGCAGCTTGAAGATACG
>NC_142065.1:201921253-202056253 GCF_059756535.1 Pantherophis guttatus
GAGTGATTCAGCTCAGAGTAAGAGAAAAATCTCCTTTTTTTCTCTCCATTGTATTTCAAGAGGCCAGGAAGTGAAAATTTACCAAGCAGGCTGAAAATAGAAAGAAGCAGTTAATAAACCCTGATGCAATTTGTTTATTTTTCTCTTGAAGCATACCCTAAGAAGACAAGCAGACAAAGAAAGAGTTTTGGCTATTTTAGGAGAGGAAAAGCTTTCGGGCACATCAATGCAGGGCGGAACTAAAACCTTCAATTCGAGACAATTGGAGCAAAAGATGTATTAATCCAAATCCACCCTTCAGGTAAATTACACAAAATCAATACACATACATTTTGTAGACACTCTTAAAGAGTTTTCACAACAGGGCATGCGTAGAAAGAGATTTTCCACAGTCACAATGTGAAAACGGAACAGCTTTTAAGTGGCATTCAGATTTTGGTACTATTTTGGAAGATGGCTCGGTTGAAAAACACCATTTTCTGAATTTTTCAAAGGTCCCAAATACCTTGAGTTTATCTTGAAGCTTGAGATGGTTTGTTCTATGTTGATGTTTTTTCAGTCTTAGCAACTTTAAGATGTGTGGACTTCGACTCCCAGAATTCCCCAGCCAGCCCTGTCAAAGTTACAAACATCACTTTAAAAAGAGTCAGAGTATGAATATTCATAGACTGGAATAGGTCAGCCAATGAATAGGCATAGCAACTGGGTCAGCCAATGAGGGCTGTTTTGGAAACAGAAACTTAAGTAAGAAGTCTGGGTGTGGCTTAGCCCTGCAGCTTCTGAGTCTGTGCAGAGAAACTAAAACTAGTCTGCTCTGCTGAAATGAAACTAACTGTTCTCTCCTGCCTTGTGTTTCGCTTGTAACTGCTACTATGTTGAAGAAGAATCTATATTGGTATTGTACATTTATCTTCATGTATTATATGTATATAAAGAAGTTAATGAATCCTGCTGAATCAGTTTACCTGTGTGTGCTTTTCTGGATTTGATTTTCTACTGCAAACTCAGATAAAAAGTGACTTATAACCAATTCTCACACTCAAGACCGTTGGAGCTTCCCACAGTCATATGATCAAAATTCAGGTGCTTGGCAACTGACATACATTGATGATAGTTGGTAGCATCCTGGGGGTGGGTCGGGGTCATGTAATTGCAGTTTGTAACTTTCCTAGCCAGCTTCTGACAAGCAAAGTCTGTAGGGGAATTCAACTTTGCTTAATAATGTCGTGAGTCACTTAACAGTTAATAACCATGGCAAAAATCCACAAAATCCACCGTGACTCACTTAACAAACAACTTGCTTAGTAACAGGAATTCTGTTCCCAGTTGTGGTCGAAAGTTGAGGACTACCTGGATAACTACGGTAACCCAAAATAAAAAGGACCGTGCCTTCTTGTAGTTCAGAAATGATACCCCTGTTCCCTAAAGCAGATTTTGCCTTTTAAGCACTTCTACCATTACAGTTTAGAAGTACCTAATCATGCTACTTAAAAAATAGGATTCCCTCCATCAATACCTTTTATTTATTTTTCCTAAGTGAAAAAAGGATCACTCTGTTGTTTTCATTCCAAGTCCCTAATTTTCTCATCATTTTGAGTGAGGTTTTTTGCATGTCTTCCAGGAGCGTTAGCGAAACTGCCCAGTATTTTATTTTATTTTATTTTATTTTGGAAAATCAGCAAATTTAATAAGAATTCATTCCAACTCTTCATTTAACGGTTACCAAGCATTGTTCATGAGTAAAGTTTTTGGCATCTTGCTTACTATATCCTGCCAATTGCTTGAGCAACTGCAGGTAAGCATTTCTTGAGTATACAGGCAGTCCTCGATTTATGACCATTTGTTTAATGACTGTTTGAAGTTATAACAGCCCTGAAGAAAGAGACATAGGACTGGTCCTTGCACTTACAACCCTTTCAGCATCCCCATGGTCACACAATTAAAATTTGGGCGCTTGGCAACTGGCATACTGTATATCCATGACAGTTGCAGCAAACTTTGCCAGTCAGCTTCGGACAACCGGGGGGCGGGGGGGGGAACGACCAGATTCTGATTTAATGAGCACATGATTATCTAAGGTCACATGATCAACATTCGGATGTTTGGCATCCATAATGTATTTAGCAATAGCAATAGCACTTAGACTTATATACCGCTTCATAGTGCTTTACAGCCCTCTCTAAGCGGTTTACAGAGTCAGCATATTGCCTCCCAACAAACTGAGTCCTCATTTTACCCACCTCGGAAGGATGGAAGGCTGAGTCAACCTTGAGCCTGGTGAGATTTGAACTCCCAAATTGCAGGCAGCCAGCAGTCAGCAGAAGTAGCCTGCAGTACTGCATTCTAACCACTGCGCCACCGTGGTTCATTTAGGATGGTTGCACTATCCCAGGGTCGTACAATCGCCATTTGCAACCTTCCTAGCTGGCTTCCAACAAGCATAATTAATGGGGAAGCTGGATTCACTTAACAACTGTGGTGAAAAAGGTCGTAAAATTGGGAGTGACTCACTTAACAATCATTTGGCTTAGCAATGGCAATGCTGGTCTCAGTTGTAGTCACAAATCAAGGACTAGCTGTAGCCAATTGTGGATCCACCTCAGTGGTGGGTTTCAAAATTTTTTTACTACCGGTTCTGTGGGTGTGGCTTGGTGGGCGTTGCTTGGCTTGGTGGGCGTGGCAGGGGAAGGATACTGTAAAATCCCCATTCCCTCCCCAATCCAGGGGAAGGATACTGTAAAATCCCCATTCCCTCCCCAATCCAGGGGAAGGATACTGCAAAATCCCCATTTCCTCCCAATCAGCTGGGACTTGGGAGGCAGAGAATAGATGGGGGCGAGGCCAGTCAGAATTTTTACTACCGGTTCTCCAAACTACACAAAATTTCCACTACTGATTCTCCAGAACTGGTCAGAACCTGCTGAAACCCATCTCTGATCCGCCTAAATGAGCCTAAGAACTAAAATTATTTTAATTAAGCTGATACGCTACCAGCCTCCACCCAAATTAACACTGCTAGACAGATTTGAAGGCAGTCTTGAAGGAAGATATTAAAAGAAAGTGCAACCTTCCCATATCTGCGTGTAATAAGTAATTATCTGCCACCAGTTCCCAAACAGTTCTAAGTGCATATATTTTATTCTGTTAGATCTATTTTATAAACAGTTCATGGCATAGATTAATTGATCTTCTCTACTTTAAAAGAAATCCAAGCAACACAAGCAGCGTAGCCAGTGTCGGATAATAAACAATGAATCTTCATCGGTAGTTTACCTACTAAGATATTCTTTTTCATTCATCAAGGAAATCTGGAGCAGAACAGATTTTTGACCTCACAGCTAAATATAGTTAGGTCACTGCAATTAATAGTGGGACTAATCAGAATGTTTTTTTCCTGTGGAGTTAAGGTTGCGGCACAGCTAGCCACAGGCGGTAGCTTTCAGCGAGAACATCCTTCACAGTGATTCTCAGAAGCATCCGCGAAACTTCCAAAGTTCAGCCCATCAGATGAATTATGAGGAAGAACTTCTCAACTCATAATCAGAACTGAGCCAAACGCAACGCCTCAATGTTGAAGGTTATCTTCTCTGTTTCCACGTTTTGTCCACATTCATTATTGTCAATGTTTCCATGCGGTTCCTTTTCACACCAATGTTTTTATGTTTGCCCATGCTCAGATCTTATGAGATTAGAACCATTGGCCTGTTATGAACTGTTACTGTTAACGGTGTTTTGGTTGAGTTCTACATCTTCAGGGCTTTAAGTATCTAAATCAGGGGTGGGCTTCAAAATTTTTACCAAGGGGTTCTCTGCCCGGTTGCTGGGTGGGTGTGGCCATAGTGGGTGTGGCCTAGTCGGCTTCCTGCATCATGGTGGGGGGGAGGCATTTTTGCCCTCCCCATACTCCGGAGGCTTTCTTTGAGCCTATGCGAGGGCGAAAACGGCCTCCCCAGGCTCCGAAGGCCCTCTGGAGGCCAGAAATGGCCTTCCTGAATTTCTGGTAAACCCATTTTTGTCAAGGTGCTATTTAATCCCATTCTGTTTTTGGGTAATCGCACCTTGATTTAGAGATGTGGATCGAGGCTTTTCCCTTGAAGCATACTTTAAGAAAATAAGCCCAAAGATATTTCTTCTAAGAATAAACTCATTTATTTGTTATAAAGAGAATAAAACATCTTACTAATCTAAATAATTACATTTTGGCAACGTTCCTGCCGGCCACCTCTCTGTGGTCGGACTTCTTGGCAAGAGAACAAAGAAAAGTTGTGAAGAAAGAAGAAAGGAATGAGGACATGCATAGTTAGCTTACTGATAACAAACTTGGCAAGCTACGGAAAGTCTGACAGTCCAGAAATATGAGCTCATCTGGTAAATACAAAAACGCAGTGACAGTTTTTGCCCTCACGGAGCCTTCGCATGAGCCCTGTGTTTATCTGCATCCAAAATGGCTGTGTGAGAACTCCTGGTAGGGGACAGATACAGTAGGCAGGGCCAGCCAGGAGTGGGATTTGGGGGTTCTCTGAACTGCACAGAATCTTAGCTAGAGGTTTTCCCGAACCCCTGCGAACCCCCAGCAGCCCACCCCTGATCTAAATCTGGTGCTTTTCTTTTAAAATGGTTATGCTTTTTTTCAGAATCTGTTCATCTTTATTGGGTTGATACACATCATCCTCTCAAGTCACCCTTAGCCTTTCTCTTTGGTATGTCTAATTTAACAAAGAGAAGGCCTAGGGATGACATAATAGCAATAGCACTTAGACTTATATACCGCTTCACAGTGCTTTTACAGCCCTCTCTAAGCAATTTACAGAGTCAGCATATTGCCCCCAACAATCTGGGTCCTCATTTTACTGCCTTCGGAAGGATGGAAGGCTGAGTCAACCCTGAGCCTGGTGAGATTTGAACTGCCAAATTGCAGGCAGCCAGCAGGCAGCAGAAGTAGCCTGCAGTACTGCATTGTAAACACTGCGCCACCACGGCTCTTCCAATGATAACAGTCTTCCAATATTTGAGGGGCTCTCACAGAGAAGACGGGGTTGATCTGTTTTCCGAAGCACCTGAAGGTAGGACAAGAAGTAATAGATGGAAACTTATTCAAGATAGAACCAACCTAGAACTAAGGAGAAATTTCCTGACAGTGAGAACAATTAATCAGTGGAACAACTTGCCTTCAGAAGTTGTGGGTGCTCCAACAACTAGAGATTTTTAAGAAGAAACTGGACAATCATTTGTCTTGAATGGTACAGGATCTCCTGCCTGAGCAAAGGGTTGGATTAGAAGACCTACCAGGTCCTTTACAATTCTGTTATTCATAAATTTGTGTGGCTGTTTTCAGCTCCTTTCTTGAAGCCTCCTGTATGGTCAAAGCCATTTTTCTATGATGGATGGATTCTCCAAAAAATGAGCAGTTTCGGTCTGTTCTATGAAAAAGATCCATGTTGTGTTGAGCATCATAAGGTCATTCCAAGAATCATGCAAGAAGAAAGAAGGCACACATCGATGCTGATTTTAGCAAAGCTTGGCTTTTTAAAACGTTCCGATAAATTGGAAGTGATTTCCTCGCCACAATTTTTTTTTAAAAAAAAAAAGTTTTATTTTTACTGTAATTTTTTTTAAAAAATTAAAACATCTAGTCAGAAAGATCACTTCCCGGGCAATAGAGCAAACTGCATTTTTTTTTTTAAAGGTTGTGCATAATTCCTAAACTTCACATTTTAGGGAAAAGGACCCAGCTTAAATGTTAATACGTTTGGAAGTATTATAACAAAGGTTGGGTTTTTTTTAGCCTGAAAATTACAAGATTGATCGTGTATGTCTTATGCTGTGGATTCAAAATGTATATTAGCCGCATGAATCAAACCGTATATATTTCACAGACCCATAAAGTAAGAATTTTAATTTGGGCAGTCACCCAAACAAATGAATATTCACATTTGCTTCGTAGATTTAAAATAAGCACAGTTCAACTTCACTGCCTGCTTCTCTAATTAATGGCTGTCTACAAGGCATTTTTATTTTATTTTGCAAATTTTATTAGCTGTCCTCCCTTCCATTCTTCCCGTTTTTCGATCATAATGGCTGGCTTAATTTACACATTCTAACAAAAAGTAGGAAAACAGTCATTTTAGCAACTGTTTCAGATGTTATCAAGCCATAGCAGCCGGGTGATTTAGTAATGCAGGCCAATTTATGAGCCTGGTTGAAAAACCAGACTCTTTCTTCTTCTGAATTGCACCCAGATTATTGTTATTTAAGAACTTAAATTTCACCCAAATAACTGTTTCTGAACTTGGTTTTAGTTTTTTCCCCCCTCTTCTCTCCCTTCTCTAATTCCTTTTGCGTTATTTCTTTAGAATGTAAACCCATGCAGGGGAATTGGTAAAGAATTCTACTGATTGTACATCAGCTAGCTGGGGAGCCTTTTTTGCCTGAAGAACAGAATAAAAATATTGCGAATAAGTAAATGAACCATAATTTGTGTCACCCATCTTAAACCCAGAGCTCAGCATTGTTGACAGATGTGGAAAACTATTTATCTGGTACTAGCTGGACGCCCGTGCTTCACTACGAAACTATGTGATCGGGCGTGAGAAATTGACACTTACAGCCTGAAACTTAATGTAGAATGTGTAACTCCGTAGCATCAGAGCGTGTTCATATAAGGAAACTGGCAGTTGGAACAGAGTGGGGAGGGGGAGTAGAATGTCCCAGTCCACAGGCTGGATGAGTCACATGCTGGCCACGCCCACGCCTGGTTTAGCGAAGGGGTAGCATCAGTGTGTTAATATAAGGCAACTGGCAGTTGGGACAGAGTTCCTGTCAGGTGGGGAGGGGGAGTAGAATGTCTAACTCCTTAGCATCAGAGCTTGTGAATATAATACTGTATATGAAATACTAATGATCTGATGGTCATTTCGAAAAATCCTTTCTTAGTGAGCACCTAGAAGCCAAGAGGAACATATGTGTCAAATTTCAAGTTTGTAGGCTTTACCATTCTAGAGATTTCGTGATGAGTGAGTGGTATTTGGCTTTTATATTATAATTATTAACGTACAATGTGTAGCTGTTCCCATGGATTTACTGCTTTATTTCTGAAGTTCCTCTGAGCATGGTGTTGGAATCCACCTTGTTTCTCCCTATTTACATCCTTTTTACTATGGCCGCTTTTCTAAACAGGTGGCCGAACTCTGTCACGTGAAACTTTCTTTTTTAATGTGCCTCCCTGCCGACAATAGACAATTTTATTACAACCAGCTACAGAAAATTAATGTTCAGCAGTACCGAAGTTTCAGAATGCAACCAACCACCAATCTCCAAAGAATATTCAAATAAGGTTTTTTTTCTTCTTCTTTCTCATTCTGCCATGTGGAAAAGTCATTTCATCTCATACATATTAAAATCCAGTATAAAAGAATTCTTTGCATTTACCGGTATAAGGAGTTATCAGTCTCTTACTGATTGGACTAACCTCGATCTTCTGCCCAAGAGATTCGGTAGCTTGTTGGTTAGTGAAGATGCCAAAATGTTGGGTAGTTCAACCTGCCCCAAACTGGCATGTCCAGATGGGTCAAGTGACAACTCCCATCATCCCCTGCCATTTGCAGAAGGGTGCCCTGGCTCTTCTACTCCAATAAAATACTAAGCTAGGCTAGGCTAGGCTAGGCTGGAAAGGGACAGGACGGGACGGGACAGGACGGGACGGGACGGGACGGGATGGAACAGAACGGAATGGGACAGAACGGAACGGAACGGAACGGAACAGAACAGAATAGAATAACAGAGAGACCTTGGAGATCTTCTAGTCCAACCCCTGCTCAGGCGGGAAATCCTAAACCACTTCAGACAAATGGTTGACCAATCTCTTCTTAAAAATTTCCAGTGTTGGAGCAATTCACAACTTCTGCAGGCAAGTTGTTCTACTGATTAATTGTTCCAACTGTCAGGAAATGTCTCCTTAGTTCTAAGTTGCTTCTCTCTTTGATTTCTTGTTTTCCAAAGAAACGATAGTAAAATCATTTGGATTTCACCACTGGTATCCTGCTTCAGTAGGGGGTTGGACTAGAAGACCTCCAAGGTCCTTTCCAACTCTTATTTCTATATGTTCTATGAACTGATCATTGGTCACTTGGTGATAAATCAACAGATGAGTGAGAACGTTATTTATGGAATAAAAGGAGATATAAACAGAGCTCAGTTTTCCCCAAAGATAATGATTTTTTTTTCTTTCCTAAAGCTGATGTTGGTAAACTTGGGAGAAGAGCTTTAAATTGCTTCAATTTGCCAAGCTGGAAAAAAGAACGTGGGGAAGAAAAAAAAAACATGAGTGAGAATAAAGTCTTGAAAATTCAATATCTCCAAATTATTGTCACAACCCAATTTCCAGGGTTTAAAAAGGCAAGGCTGGTGGTTTATGATTTGCTTTTCTTGTTCTTTCCCTAAGAAATCTGCAGTGAATCAATTTTAGCCCAATATTACAGGGAATTAAAAATCAACTGTCAAGAAAGCCCGTCTATTAAAATATAGCATAATGCCTTTTGACTTGGCAATTGGAAGCATCACTTGTTTGTCTCAGTTCTTCTACTTAAATGCTAAATGGATTCATGGGAAAGAGGGAGGCTGGCATTAAATTAAAATAAAGTAAAAAAATTAGATGGGAGGACCAGTGGTGAAATGTAAAATTTGTTACTACCGGTTTTGTGGGCATGGCTTGGGGGGGGGGTAATGTGACTGGGTGTGCGTGGCCAACTTTTTTTTTTTTACTTTTAAAAGCATTTTTTTCGGCCAAAGAGGTTGTTTAAAAAAATGGTTTTAAAAGCCTTTGACAATCCCAGCTGAGTTGCCTGATTGTCAGAGGCTTTTTTTTTTCTTTTAAAAACATTTTTTCTACAACCTCTTTGGCCAAAAAAATGCTTTTAAAAGTAAAAAAAAAAGCCTCTGATGATCCCGCAGCTCAGCTGGGATCGTCAGAGGCTTTTAAAAGCATTTTTTTCTACAACATCAAGATGTTCTACAACCTCAAAAGGCTCAGCTTTTGGGGGGGTTGGGCAGGGATGTTTGCTACCAGATCTCTGGACCACCCGCTGCCATTGCTACTGGATTGGGCAATCTGGTCCGGACCGGGAGCATTTCACCCCTGGGGAGGACAATACTAGATTCATCCATTGTTTGTGCAAGGAGATTCCAAGGCAATGCAACATTGATGGAAATCTTCTCTGGGATCAGAGGTTCCACTGTGTTTTGATCTCCTCTCCCAAAATCCTCTTTTTGTCTTAGTCACAATTCCATAGCAGGATTCTGGCACTTGTTTATGAGATGGTTGAAATACAAAATCACTCTCCCTGGGATTTTACTGATAGATTCCTGAATTATTTGGATAAGTGGAGAATCTTGGTCCTTCCTTGGTCTTGTAAGCATTGCATCAGTGGTGGGATTCAAATTTTTCTACTCCCGGTTCTGTGGGGGTGGCTTGGTAGGTCACCATGCTGTGAGTGACACTGAGTTGGCCACACCCACTCAGTCACATGAACCCTCCCACCAAGCCATGCCCACAGAACTGGCAGAAAAGGCAGCTTCTGCGACCTGTACCTTTATGGTCCCCCCTCCCCACACATCAAAGTATCTTAAAGGGACACCGCAGTCTGGCTGCCTTATGAGTAGCTCCACTGCAACGCTGTGCCTCCGGCGCAGCAGGATGTTCTCCTGGCCAGGTCTGGCAATGGGGTGCGGCCACGCATATGCATGAGCAGGCAACGGGATGTGAGCGGGTGGGCACGGGTGAGCGGCGAGTGGGCAGGCGGGGCCAGCCAGAGGTGATATTTGCCAGTTCGGTGAACCAGTTAAAATTTCTACTACTGGTTCACTCGAACTGGTCGGAAGCGGCTGAATACCACCTCTGCATTGCACCTATCAGGCTGCCAAAGAACCCGGTGGTTGGACACCCTCAAAACTGACACCAGCCAGAGTATAGAACAACTCAAAGAAGTAGTGCACGATCAGAAGATATGAAGAGATCTGTTCCATGTTCAGTTGGACATGACTGAATGGATAACACCACCATCATCATCAGTGGCAATGCAGAAGACTATTTGTTATTTCAAGGAGTTTAGTGACATATTTTGATTTCTCCTTCATATTAAATGTCTATGGAGATTCTCAGTCATCCAGGTCATGGTTGCCCCAAAGGTGTTTTTTCAAGAGGCAACTGGATTTTCTTGTTTTTCTTTGAAGACATTTTGCTTCTCATCCAAGAAGCTTCTTCAGCTTCTGGGGAAGGATGGGGAATGGAAGGATTTCTACTCCTTGCAGACGGCTTGGTCATTTGCCTTCTTTTAGCGAGTTGTTGAGGCCACCTGGAGGTTTATCTGTATTGTCAGGGTCCATACCCATTTGCACCCATTATCTGGGTCAAAGACTCCACACCTATTTGCACCCCTCAAGTAGAATAGGATAGGATAATTTTATTTCTATACCACTCCTCTCCCGAAGGACTCGGGGTGGTGTATAGCCAGGTAAAAACACAATACAAATATCACAATTTAAGTTTAAAAATTATTAAAAGTATTACATTCAAGGCCAATTAGCTAAAAAACCCAAAAATTTAAGAATTCCGAATTTAAAACTCAATTATGAAGCTAGCCCTGCCTGTCGGAAGAGCAGGGTCTTAAGAGCACAGCGAAAAACTCGGAGGTCAGAGATCTTGCGTATGTCTGGGGGCAGTTCATTCCAAAGGGCAGGTGCCCCCACAGAGAAGGCTCTCC
Organism: Pantherophis guttatus; assembly: GCF_059756535.1. Classification (NCBI taxonomy): domain Eukaryota; kingdom Metazoa; phylum Chordata; class Lepidosauria; order Squamata; family Colubridae; genus Pantherophis; species Pantherophis guttatus. The sequence continues at coordinate 201,932,011 of NC_142065.1, forward strand.
CCCTGGGTGTTGCCAGCCAATATAATTTGGCCGACGGCACCCTGAGAAGTCTCTCTCTGTGGGAGCGAACTGGTCGGTGGGAGGTTATCAGTGGCAGAAGGCGGTCTCGTAGGTACCCAGGTCCTGAGCCATGGAGCGCTTTAAAGGTGGTAACCAGCACCTTGAATCGCACCCGGAAGACCACTGGGAGCCAGTGCAGCTCGCGCAGGACAGATGTTACATGGGCGCAACGAGTTGCACCCATAATTACCCACGCGGCCGCATTCTGGACCAGTTGGAGCCTCCGAGTGCTCTTCAAGGGGAGCCCCATGTAGAGAGCATTACATTAGTCCAGCCGGGAGAATACCCTGACGACACAGATAAACCTCCAGGTGGCCTCAACGACTCTCTAAAAAAATGCAAATGACCAGCTGTCTGCAAGGAGTATAAATCCTTCTACACAGAACCTAGGGACTTTAGAAACTGGGCAACCTTGGGGTATCTCTGTTGTAATCATTAAGGAGCTCCTGGCAGGCTTGTAAGAGATTTGGGTAACATTTTGCTTGGTATTTAAGCTTTTTATCTGACAGAAAGCCACTTGAAGAGACTAGAAGCATTTGAAATGTGGATTTACAGCAGCTGTTACATATAAGTTGGGTTGAGAAAATCAGAAATGAGAAGGTGATAAGCCCCCTTTGAAAGCCAAGTGAAGTCATCAAACATAAAAAAGCAAAAGTTAGAATATTTTGGACATGTGATGCGACACCCAGAAAAATACGGCATCCTTCACTTAATCCTCCAGGGAAAGATGAGGTGGCTCAGCAGACTAAAGCACTATTGTTAACATCCACTTACATCTGCTGCCTGCAATTACTGCAAGTTCAAATCTCACCAGGCTCAAGGTTGACTCAGCCTTCCATCCTTTCTAAGGTAGGTAAATTGAGGACCCAGTTTGTGGGGGCAATAAGCTGACTTTGTATAAAATATACAAAAGTATGAAGGCTCTTGCTTAACACATTGTAAGCCGCCCTCAGTCTCCGGAGAAGGGTGGCATATAAATCAAATTAAAAAAAAAAAAGATTGAAGGCAAACATGGTCCAGGTAGAAGAAGAACATCATGGCTTCAAAATCATGGTTTGGACAAAACTCAGCAGCATTTTTTCGTGCAGCTATTGATAAAAAATTGGATCGCCAACATGTTTGCCAATGTCCAATGATGGATAGGGCATAACAAGAAGAAGTATGTTTTTTAAGTTATGCTTTGAAGTCTGTTTGCCTGAACTAATAATAAAGTTCCCTTTCTTTACTGGTGTGCTTATTGTCTCTGGATCCAAAAGATCCAGGCCTGGTGACTGACCTGACATTGGGCAGAGAGGACAGCTGGTTTGAAAGAAGGGTCAAAGAGGCCATCTACATTAAAATTGAACAGCCCTCTCTCAATAGAGGGGGACGGAAATGACACCCGAGTCTCCTGTTTACAACACAGTCCTTTCAACAGTCCCAAGAAGGCTCCACACCCATTTACACTATTCAGGTGACCCTGAGGGCACGGCTAAACCTCCAAGTGGCCTCAACGACTCTCAGAAAGAGTGCTAATGACCAGATGATTGTGTTGGAAGCCACCCCTCTCCTAGAAGAATGAAATATTTTGGGAAATATTAAAAAGGCAGAATGTTATATTTCCCTAAATGAGAAATGAGGAAACATTTTATTTTAGAGGCAGAAAGCAACCCCCACCTTCCTTATATCCCACAGCAGATGTCAGCACTTGAGAGTTAAAGAGCTTATTGAAAGGAGACAAACATCTAGATACCTCTATTTATAAGCAAATACCCTCACCCAAGATCCAACACAGGAAAAAGGCATTAAGCCACAATAGGAATGACCCAACACCCTTTCAGAACACAGGTCCCTTCATTGCATCACCCCCAGCAAACCTAAACCAAACCTGGGAGCTCAGACAACCTATAGAGCCAACTATGACCCCTACATAACCTCTACAACAGCCAAAAGAATACATGTTCTTGCACAGGAACAGGAACAGCTCAAGTGCAAAGTTTAAAGAAGGTATAAAAACCCCTCACTCTCAACTCCGTTTTCATCAGCTGCACCAGAACCATAGTGCTTGGTGGTTCTGTTCATCATTAATAGGAGCCTTGGTGGTGCAGCGGACTAAAGTGCTGTTAAGTAGCACTTAGCTGCCAGCTGCCTGCAATTACTGCGAGTTCAAATCTCACCAGGCTCAAGATTGACTCAGCCTTTCATCCTTCCGAGGTAGGTAAAATGAGGACCCGGATTGTGGGGGCAGTAAGCTGACTTTGTACAAAAAAGAACACCGCTGGGGGAGGGGGGCGAAAGCCCTACTAAACAGGTATATACAAAAGTATGACGGCTATTGCTTAACGCATTGTAAACCGCCCTGAGTCTCCGGAGAAGGGCGGCATATAAATCGAACCACTAAATAAATTAAACCCTCTTTCCAATCAGCCTCCGGCCTCCATTTTGTCTCCCAGCTTGGAACTGCACCTGGATATTTCTTCCCACAACTGCAAGGAATATAATCCTTCCACACACACACACACACACACACACACACAGAGCCCACCATTCAGTCAGAACTGAAGAAGTTTCTTGGATGAGAAACAAAACGCCTTTAAGGAAAAAACAAAGTAAGTGCAGTTTTGCCTTTTGAAGGAATCCCCCCCACACACACACCTTTTGGACAACCATGATCTGGATGACTAAGAATTGGCAAAACATCTACTAAATATCAGTCTTTAACATCAGTTTCTGGAGACTAGCACCGGCTGGGGGTGATGTTTTGTATTTTCACTGCTGCAGGAACACACCTTCCAATAGAAATGCTTTATTTCATCTCCCGCTCTCCCTTTTCTTAATAGTGCTTTCAAAATTTTACTGTCCAAGGATGTGAGAGAGGTATAATTCACTTGCATTCAATCTTTCTCCTTCACGCACATACACCCTTCCCCCCCCCACCTCCACAAATACCTTTACAGCTCCAGCTCCTTTCTAAATACAAATCACGTTCTAACACTTAACGGAAAAGCAGTAATCTTTTGCCGTGCCTCCTTCTTCCATGGAAATAGCTGAAGAGGTTATTTTTTTCCCCTTCCTTTTGGAACACAAAATGCACTTGTCCCCCAGAACAGGTGCTGCAATAGTTAATGATCCATTATATATTGGACTTTTTGTAGTTTAGGCACTTAAAGCTGTAGTTCCTTCAGGAATATCAAATGAATGCCATCTGGTCTTGGTGATTTATTTTGACACTGTACAGAGCTTGTTCCTCAAGACATCCCTTTTGCTATTTCCTACATTATTTCTGCCACAAACCTTGCTATTTTGGTCTATAGATTTTTCTTTTCTTTCTTTCTTTCTTTCTTTCTTTCTTTCTTTCTTTCTTTCTTTCTTTCTTTCTTTCTTTCTTTCTTTCTTTCTTTCTTTCTTTCTTTTTCTTGCTTGCCTTCCTTCCCTTCTCTCTCCTTCCTTCCATCCTTCTTCTTTAGTTCCATCCTTCCTTCCTTCCTTCCTCTTTTCCTCTTCCCTCCCTCCCTCCCTCCTTCTTTCCTCCCTCCCTTTCTTATTTGCTTCTTTCCTTCTTTCCTTCCTTCCTCCTTCCTCTCTCCCCTCCTCCCTATCTCCTCCCTTCCTCCCCTGTCCTCCCTTCCCCTCTCCTCTCCTCCCTCCCTCTCTCCTCCCCTTCCTTCCCCTCCCTTCCTTGCATTCTCACTTCAGAACATCTTAACAAGCTTGGGTTTCTGGTAAAGCAACCACTAAACTGAATTTTGCATTATTATTATTTTTTTAAGAAAACACACCAGTATGACTAATCCTCCACAGATTTCCAGGAGTGGTTATCCAGGAAATATTTGTGGTGGTGGTGGAAGGCAGAAGATTCACAAACAAAGACTTGATGGACCACTGTCTTTTTCTGCTGTCAGTTTTCTATTTTTCTAAATGGCTCTTATCATCAATATTCTCAAGTGAACTTAACTGCTTCATTAGCTTGGTTATCTGGTATTCTACTCAGGAATGCCATTTTAATGATGTGCATCAGAAGTTTACTACACTTGTCTGGATTATGTTATGGCACCTGATAAGTATTTCTACAGTATCTTATTTCCTCTCTTTGTTCCTCCCACACCCTCTCCTTCTCCACCACAAGGACTATATCACACTCCTGGACTTCCGGTTGACATCACGGCGAGAACAGCTTGGAAAATAGCAGGCTCCGCCGAGCCCTGTGAAATCCAGCCAGTAATTGCTGTCGGGAGGCCCTATGGGGTCAAAGCCACCTTGTAGGGGTGGTGAAGAAAGGAGAGGTGCTTTGTGGACTATGAGGAACTGGCAATTTCCTCATTAGGTCCAAAGCAAGCTCTTCCGAATGGCAGCAGGGATGACAGCCATTTTTGGTAGTCACAAACTGGGACAACTGGAACCATAAGATTTGTGCTGGAGCGGTTCATGGACAGAGCATTGAAACTGGGTGAGATAATTTCCAACTCTTACTCTAAAGATTTAATTTAAATACAAGAATTTTAAAAGATAATCTCCAAGTGTGAAGGATGCAGCAATTAGACACATGGAGAAGATTAAAGATTGAAAATTAAGAGGTGAAAGAAATGCCCAAGGGAAGTCTTAAAATACAGAAAGCCTGGAAAAAAGCTTAAACAATTTGAAAGGTGATTTTTAGGAGAAACTATCTTGCTTATTTGTGTTTTTAAACTCCCTGGACTCATTGGATAATCAGCTGTTTTTGACATACTCTTTAATGTTGGACTTGGGAGCAGGAGAGCATCTACTGGAAGACGGGAAGCACTATAGCACTACATCCACCTGCGAGCTCTGGAACTTAAAATTTTAAAATAATTAAAATTTTATTTAACTAAGCTTTTGTCAGTGATCTACTGACATTGTCAGAGTATTAAACTACCATTACAGAGATCTCTGCCTTTATATGCCATTAATTTGAATGATGGAGGCTTAATTCAGTAGAAAACAGTAGGAATCAATCATCCAGCATGACGACAGCAAAAACAACACAGCTGATTACAAGTGGGAGATGGCTGGAAGGGCCTATTACATGCGCAAGGGCCAAATTGATTAATGGCATATAAAGGCAGAGATGTTGCTTCTTTCTTTACACATACATACATACATACATACATACACTGCTCAAAAAAATAAAGGGAACACAAGCAAAAGACATCTGGGATCTGAATGAATGAAATAGCCTTATTAAATACTTTGTTTGTTACATACAGTAGTTTTGTGTTCCCTTTAGTTGTTTGAGCAGTGTATAAACTACTGTATGTAAAGAACAAAGTATTTAATAAGGCTATTTCATTCATTCAGATCTCGGATGTCTTCTGCTTGTGTTCCCTTTACTTTTTTGAGCAGTATATATATTAAAAAGGACTATATCACACTCCCCCTTCTGTAAATCTTCTAAACATTTTCCCTCTTACTTTATGAAATTGAAGGTTCCAGAACTAAAAGTACCAGAACTAAAAGAATAATTGATTTTTCTTGTTGGGGTGAACCAAAAGCTGCTAGGTAAAACATCAAACTAACATTCATCTTTTACCAACCTCTACTTACATTATCTCGAGGGATGCAGTGGCTCAGTGGCTAAGATGCTGAACTTGTTGATCGAAAGGTTGGCAGTTCAGTGGTTTGAATCCCTAGTACTGCATAAAGGGTGAGCTCCCGTTACTTGTCCCAGCTTCTGCCAACCTAGCAGTTCGAAAGCATGTAAAAAATGCAAGTAGGAAAATAGGGACCACCTTTGGTGGGAAGGGAACAGCATTCCGTGTGCCTTTGGTGTTTAATCATGCTGGCCACATGACCATGGAGATGTCTTCGGACAGCGCTGGCTCTTGGCTTTGAAATGGAGATGAGCACTGCCCCCTAGAGTCAGGAACGATTAGCACATATGTGCGAGGGGAACTTTTACCTTTATTTACATTATCAAATAGGGCACTTCCACATAGTTGTGATGCCACGTGGGGACTAGGAAATTGTCTGTGGATTCTGGGAAAAATAAGAAAGAGTTATCCATCCCTCATCAAGTGAGAAATAGAAAAGTTGAAGCTTTTAAACAAGAGCCCCTTCCACCATCACCCACCCCACCCACACACACATGATGACTATATGGAGAATATGACATCTAAGGGACACCTGGCATTGGTGACATGATACTACCCCCTCAAACTCTATGAAAGAACTAGTAAATGATAGCACAGTATGTTGTGGTTTTAATTTCAAGAAAGAGAATGGAAATCCTCAAAGCTAGAAATTATACCTGGTAAGGGGATGTTCCCTTTCAACTACCAAAATGTGTCATTTGGAGCAACAGTTGAGCTGCGAGTTCAACTTGTAGAGATCTCCAAGAGCTCCATTGCCATAGACTCAGAAGCTGGTCCAGCTGAACCAATGGAATGTCAACCTCAGGAGATGTTAAGCCAAGAATCACTTGATGCTTATCAAACAGAGGCACCATCAGAATAGCTAAAGCGGTCAGATGAAGATGATGTCAGTAGAATCTGACAAGTAGAGCAGAGAGCAGAGCAAAGATGCTCAATGATGTCAGAGTATGAATATTCATAGACTGGAATAACAGATCAGCCAATGGGGACTGTCTGGAAACTGAAACATACCGCATTTTTCGGAGTATAAGACGCACCTTTTTTCCCAAAAAAAGAGGGTGAAAATCTGGGTGAGTCTTATACTCCGAATGTAGCCCCGCCCAGCTTCTCAAAATGGAGGTTTCAGAGGCTGAAAAAAGCATCAGAAACAAAGCTTCAAAAAAAAGCACCCAAACCGAGCTTCAGAAAAGAAGCCCCCAAACAGAGCTTCAGAGGCTTTTTTTTCTGAAGCTGTTTCGGAGGCTTTCAGAGGCAGAAAACAAAGGTTTTTTTTCTGAAATGGAGTTTCAGAAGTTTCAGAGGCAAAAAAAAAAAAAAAAAAAAGCAAGGCACAGAGCTCAGAACCAAGGAACCTTTGCTAAAATTCACCTCTGGGAACAGCTGATTGGGGATATTCCGGGAGGCTGACCTACCCGCCAATCAGCTTTTTTCTTATTTTCCTCCCCAAAAACTAAGGTGTGTCTTATACTCCAGTGCGTCTTATACTTTGAAAAATATGGTAGTATTTGTCGATATGGGGCCATAAGACACAGTTTGGAGTCTGGGCATGGCTTAGACTTGCTGAACTGTATATAAGAGTTGGTTTGGCCTCTGTAATGGGTGCCTCTATACAATATATTAGCCTCTGTATCTCTCTACTCTGTAATGACTTGCTTCTATGAATATTGCTTCTGTGTTCCTGATTTGTATGCTGAATTCTGCTGTGTGGTATTGTATATAGAGAAATTTTCTTATGTAGATGAGTCCTGCAGAATTATTTTATTGTGTGTCTGATTGTGTGTGCTGCAACAAACTCTGACAAATGAGACTCCTTGCCAAGCAAGGAAGAAACTCTCTTAATCGACGACAGTTGGCTTCAGCCTGGTTTAAACAGCAGCCCTGTTCCAGCAGCCCTGTTCCATCTTCATTGGAAACCACGGTCTGTTTTCTGTTCTGGTGTGTTATTCCTGTGAATCCTGCTTGTATAACTCTGATCATGGACTGGAAGACAAACCTGACTTGGCTCTCTGAACTTTGGACTGGATTTGGACTACTCTTATGTGCTCCTGTTAAAAGCATGGACACCCAGACCGTCTTTCTTTCCAAAAGGTTTTGTTGATTTACATTTTTTCCCCTTGTCTGCTGTTATCTGCTCAGATAAAATGTTTTCCTCACTTAGCAACTGTGTGTGAATTTTGAGACCTGAAAGAGGAAATCTATGGCCTTGTAGGAAGTACAAGTGCAGCATTTGTGGGGAGGGGACCTAGACTCATTTCAGAGGAGCAAGAGAGAATCAACAGAGAGAAATCACTGGGGTAACACCCGGCTTTCAATAGCATAACTCATGAGCTATTAAAACTGACAGAATGGGGAGTGGATTCTAATTCTAATCTCTCTTGAAATGCTTGGCAACATTGACATGCATAATTAGATGCAATGTTCCCATCACTCACCTGGGTTCTATTACAATGGAATCTTCAAAGTCTGTTAATCTTTATCTTTCAAGTGTTGATGGGAACATCTTCACAGGAAAGGTTGTCAGGATTGTCAGGATTGATTTAATTTGGGTTCCTTCCTCGACTCTTGGCTAGAATAGAATAGAATAGAATAGAATAGAATAGAATAGAATAGAATAGAATAGAATAGAATAGAATAGAATAGAATAGAACAGAACAGAACAGAATAGAATTCTTTATTGGCCAAGTGTGATTGGACACACAAGGAATTTGTCTTGGTGCATACGCTCTCGGTGTACATAAAAGAAAAGATACATTCATCAAGAATCATAAGGTACACCACTTAATGATAGTCATAGGGAAACAGTCAATATAAATCTTAAGGATACCAGCAACAAGGTTACAGTCATACAATCATAAGTGGGAGGAGATGGGTGATAGGAACGATGAGAAGATTAATAGTAGTGCAGACCTAGTAACTAGTTTGGCAGTGTTGAGGGAATTATTTAGTTTAGCAGAGTGATGGCATTCAAGAAAAAACTGTTCTTGTGTCTCATTGTTCTGGTGTGCCATACTCTATAGCGTCGTTTTGGATTCTTATGATTCAGGCAAAGAAAGGCAGGGCAGAGTTCTCCTTAGGTAGATTTATTGAGAGATCCATGAAATAAGGCAGCTCTTAACACAACAAACTATCGAGAAAAACTATTGAGAAAAACTATCAAGATTTGGGGACGAGGATGCCCTCCACTATGAATTATGCAAAGCCTTCTGGGCCAGAATGGGTGTTTCTACTCTCACAATTGCCTCTTCTGTGTAGTTTGATTCCAAGGACTCATCTCAGTTCTTGGAAAGTCCCATTTCAGGGTTTGACCAGGGGTGGGATTCAAAAATTTTAGCAACTGGTTCTCTGCCCGGTTGCTGGGTGGGTGTGGCCACGGTGGGCGTGGCTTACTCAGCCTCCTGCGCCATGGTGGGGGGTGGGATTTTCACCCTCCCCAGGCTGCGGAGGCTTTCCTCAATCCTCTGGGAGGGTGAAAATGGCCTCCCCTCAGCTCCAAAGGCCTTCTGGAGGCCGAAAACAGGCCCGTTTCTGGACTTCTGGACCTTCCGGGAGGCCCATTTTTCACCCTCCCCAGGCTGCAAAGGCTTTTCTCGAGCCTCCGGGAAGGTGAAAACGGCTGAATCCCACCCCTGGGATTAGGCCAAACTGGTCCGAACTGGCTGAATCCCATCCCTGGGTTTGGTCCTTTGGCAATGGAATATTTTACATGTCCTAAATGTAGCTGAAGGTATCTGACAAGTTTTGAGTGAGCAAAGAATTGCATTAAATGTTATATTAGGAGGGAGGAGACAGCAATGAATGAACAACCTGGATAGCTCAGCAGACTAAAGCCTGTTATTAACATTTCAGCTGTCTGCAATTACTGCAAGTTTGAATCTCGCCAGGCTCAAGGTTGACTCAGCCTTCCATCCTTTCTAAGGTAGGTAAATTGAGGACCCAGTTTGTGGGGGCAATAAGCTGACTTTGTATAAAAAATATACAAAAGTATGAAGGCTATTGCTTAACGCATTGTAAGCCGCCCTGAGTCTCCGGAGAAGGGCGTCATATAAATCTAATTTAAAAAAAAAAAACACAACCATGCAGAAAGCACGAGGCCCCTTTGTGCATTGGGTGGAAAGAGAATTTTGTAATTTATCTGGGATTGGTGGGGTGAGAAGTTCAATTTTTTAAAACCGAGGGAACTTACACTTTCTTTTTCAGCCCTTTCTTATCCCAGAATGGGAAACTGCTGCCGTACAATAGACCTTCTGAAAATGCAGATGGAAAACTTCTGGGTACTGCAAAACTATTTTATGCTATCCTAGGATTACTCCTAGGCAGATTCTCTTCCTGTGTTCCTACTGCGACATCCTGTAGGTGACCAACACTCCAGCCCTGCTCAAGAGAGCAGAAGATAACCAGAGCCATATTTATCTCATAAATGATTAAATTGTCACCCAACAAGAGGATCCATCTGTGTTTAGGGTTGTGGGATTGCCCAGAGCGATTTTTTGATACGAAGAAATGGGTCCTTTTCAGGATGACAAAAGTGCTCACATCCCTACTGTACAATCTGTAGGACTTTTGATGGGGTCATTCGTGGTCATATTTCCCAATGCAATGTTTGCTGCACATCACACTAATTCTTTACCCTATTCCACCCATGACACTCTACAGTTGCATCACACACGTTTTGGAAGCAACGAGGCACTTCCAGGTTGAAAGAATTAGTCAGTGAGATAGAATAGAACAAAATGACAGAGTTGGAAGGGAACTTAGAGGTCTTCTAGTCCAACTGCTTGCTCAGGCAGGAAACCCTATACCCGTGATGGCGAACCTATGGCATGCGTACCACAGGTGGCACTTGTAGCCATATCAGTGGGCACGTGAGCTCAGCTCTGGACTGGAAGTTGTCAAACAGGCCATTTTCGGCCTCCGGAGGACCACCGGGGGATGGGGAAGGCAGTTTTTGCCCTCCCCAGACTCCTAGAGAAGCCCTGGAGGCTGGGGACAGCAAAAAACAGGCCTTCCGGTCGTACCAGAAGTTGTCAAATGGGCCATTTTCAGCCTCCAGAGGACCTCTGGAGGTGTGGAGAAGGCTGTTTTCATCCTCCCCAGACTCCTAGAGAGGCCCTGGAGCCAGGTGAGAAAGAAAAATGGGCCTACCAGTCATCGTGTGCCAGGAGTAGGGGGAGTGGGGGGGTCGCGTGGGCATGTGTGGGGCGGGGCACATAGAATTATGGGTGTGGGTGTATGCACTCGACCCCCCCCCGTGCCCCTTCCTGGCACGTGATGGCAAAAAGGTTAGCTATCACTGCCCTATACCATTTCAGACAAATGGTTGTCCAATCTCTTTTTGAAAATGTCCAGTGTTGGAGCACCCACAACTTCTGGAGGCAAGTTGTTTCACAGATTAATTGTTCTGTCAGGAAATTTCTCCTTAGTTCTAAGTTGCTTCTCTCCTTGATTAGTTTCCATCCATTGCTTTCTTGTCCTGCCTTCAGGAGCTTTGGAGAATAGCTTGGCTCCTTCGTGTGGCAAGCAACCCCTGAGATATCATTGCCCAGAGGATGCCCAGTTGGGAGCTCCTTTTATGTTCTCAGCAGGAGCTTGAGTGAAGGATGGGAGCTCATCCCTCCCCATGGCAGCACTCGGTATTCAAACACAGGCTTGTCGATTGTCAACCCAGCATCCTAACCATGCGAGCCACCGTGCTCCTACACTTCACAATAATCTAGCACATCAAAATAATCTCTCCGGTCATGTTCCTGCTGCTTTCCTACCAGCAATATTTTTCCTGCTAATTGTGCATGCTCTGGGTTTTTTTTGGGGGGGGGTGTCTTCCACTTATCTCTTGAAAGGCTATGCGGTGAAGGATCTTTCTCTGCTTCTTGTGCAGTTCCCGTGACATGTTTATGCTTTACTAGCTACTGTAAAAGGCAAAGCTTTAGCACATGCCATCGAAAATCCAGCTGGCATTTTGCACTCTTAACACAGAAGTATTATTAGGTTTTGGAAATAAATGGTCCAAGAATGAGTTTTATTGCTGTCTTTGGAAGGTTCTAATGAACCACGGCTCAGAAATACAAGCAGCTCGGTCTTAAAGGAGAAGGCCAATTTTCTTCTTCGAGGACACTCCAGAGCCAAATTATTAAATCTGTGCAGATCTTTGAAGGGTCTCCATTAGGCAAAGCTATGCATGGCTGCTATTTAACGGATCAGTTGCTTTGATCTGCTGGATTGCTGGCATTTCAACAGCAGAAGCTGCTGTTCTTAATACAGATCTCCACAGCATGTCATTCCTGCTGTGAGTCTCTGTTGTGGCCTATCGGCCACCGGCCCCTCCAGCAGCCGAATCAGAGGAGGAGGAGGCATGGGAATCAGGTTCAGCATCAAGGCAACCTCAGAGCTCTGAGGGGAAAGAGGGAATGGAGCTGTCAGAGAGAGAGAGAGAGAGGTGGAGCCTGGGCTGTCCATCAGCCCTCAGATGGAGAGTCAACAGCCCCCGGGTCAGGAGATGGCTGCTGAGGAAGAGGAGGAACAGCTGGGTCCAGTGTCTGAAGCACAGATGCACAGAAGGCAGAGAGGAGAGGAGAGCAGTGGAAATCTGTGGGCTGATCCTTGGGATGGAAGAGCTACCGCTGCTATTGAAGCCACACCCTAGCTCTGGGGATAAAAAGCAGGGGGCGGAGATGAATAGATGTGGCAGACAACTATTCATCTTCTGGCCGGATGGACTTATTAGCCTGTGGTGAGAGAGAAACTTTTTGCCGGGGCTTCTGGTGCTCCTAATAAAGGAATCATTGATTTAACCACAGAGGGTTTGTTGCGTTCGGAGAGCTGGGTCAGAACAGTCTCCTTCAGTGCAGAGTAGGATGCTGGTGAAGATCAGCTTGTGGTCCAACATCCCACCATAAGGTGAAGCAACTCGCTCACATGGCCACAAACTCCTATAAATTTTCCCCAACAAACAAGACAACTACTTAGCTAGCTAGAAAAATGAACCATCGCTTTTCCTCTCCATAGACCCAGTGTGGATTATACTTCTTATGCATGCATAGAAATCGGAAGGGCACATCTGGATGGCTGCCTAGAATGTTGGCATTCATTCCCACTATCACTCTCCCCCCACATCCTTATCTAACTATTTAAATGTAGTGGCTGGAATTCCAATGCACATGTTGTGGTACGTGGAATGTAGAACAGAGCGTAAGTGGGAGCAAAAAAAAGAAGTTCAGCCTGGAATCTTTGGTATGCAGGTAGAGAGCCTGGGTAGACTCTCCCTAACCTTTCTCAGGGTATATCTAATCGATTTGTGCTTTAGTCTGGCAAGATTCCTTCCTATAGGAGCCATGGTGGCGCAGTGGTTAGAATGCAGTACTGCAGGCTACTTCTGCTGACTGCTGGCTTCAATTCGGCAGTTCAGTTCTTACCAGCTGAAGGTTGAGTAGACTGGTGCCTGCAAAAATAAATGGGTAGACTAGTGCCTGCAAAAATACATGAGTAGACCAGTGCCTGCAAAAAATAAATGGGTAGACCGGTACAGCTCTGCAAGCAGTTAAAAGCCTGGTAGACCAGTACCTCTGCTAAATTCTAAAGAATTGTCACATGACCATCAAGCCACACCCTCAAAATAAGCCAGGCCCACAGAACCGGTAGTAAAATATTTTAGAACCCACCCCTGCGTCTGCCCTTTCGGTTTTGACAGGGTCCATCTGAGGGTTGAGGTTGGTTTGTGGGCTACTGTGAGGTTGTCTTGGTGCAGCAATCAGATTGTCAAGAAAAATAGACGGAGCCCTTTCAGAAAAAGAAATAAACAACATACATTCTACACGAGCTACACTAGGCGCTAGTATGTTCCTATGCTAGGGTTGACTTTTTGTATCTGACTTTTTATTCCACTACTGTCAAGCTATTTTCCAAAGCACCTGAAGGCCACACAAGGAATAAGGGATGGAAATTGATCAAGGAGAGATTCAATCTAGAAATAAGGAGACATTTTCTGACAGGGAGAGCAATCAACCCATGGAACAGGTTGCCTTCAGAAGTTGTGGGAGCTTCATTACCTGAAGCTTTCAAGAAGAGACTGGACTGCCATCTGTCAGAAATGGTGGAGGGTCTCCTGCTTGGGTGGGGGGTTGGACTAGATGACCTACAAGGTCCCTTCCAACTCTGTTATTATGTTCTGTTCTGTTTTGTTCCGTTCCACCTTAAAATCTTATGGTATTGAAGGACACCTAAACCAGCCTTTTTCATCCTTTATACTCTGAAGGAACTCTTGAAATAATGTTTAGCTCTCATGGCATACAAATGGCAAAACAATACAAAATATTGCAATTCACTTCTAACCTACCCAAATGTTTTACAACATTTGCAACAACAACAACAGAACGGCAGGCGGGCAGCTGAGATGCAGTGTGGGTGCAAATTCCCTTATTGCCTTATGGCCTTATTGCCATGCGCTCAAAAGCCCGATTGGGCTTATTATCAGGGGATGTCTTATTATGGGGGAAACAGGGTAGTCTGGGGTTAAACCCAAATCTTGGAAACCGCAAGAGGAATTTCCCAGCCACATTTAACAGTGAAGTCATTTTGGATGATTTAAAATGCTTCTACCCAGGTTCTTTGCCACCTGGCTGAGTTGCGATTCATGAGAGAAGCTGCCAGCTGATTTTCTTTCTGTCTCTTGATTGTTTATGTTCCCCCTGTCCTTCCATTCCTTCCTCGGCCTCCCCACTAATTCTCACGCCAGGCTGCTTTGGCTGCATGCTAATGTCTTTCCCTAAATGGACCTTCCATCTGCAAAAAGTAGCATTTCCCGAGTTGCTTAAGGGACAACAGACTGGACACCTTTTGACCGTGTCTCTTGGATGGAGCTTTCTAAATGGCAGGGAAGTCGCTTAAAGGAAAGAGGACTCTCAGCCAGATCCTGCCGAGCAATTTTGATGTTAATTCAACAAATGAAAGGAAAGCAAGATGTTGGTGGCCGAAGAAACACTTCAGCCAGAAGGAAAGACGTGCTGAGCTGCTTCTACGTCTCATCGTTTCCCTTTAGCTTTGTAGGTAGGAGATGAATATGCATGTCCCGTTCCACCCTTCAGAACTTGGTGGGTGGGTGAGAATTCTCTTCTTTTGGACTGAGACTGGCAAGGCTTTGTGCATTTCATGTACTCTTAGCCAGTGGTGAAATGTAAAGTTTCTTACTACCGGTTCTGTGGGTGTGGCTTGGTGGTGGTGGGGGTAATGTGACTGGGTAGGCATGGCCAACTTTTTTTTTTAATTTTAAAAGCATTTTTTTAACAACCTCTTCAGCCGAAGGTTGCAGAAAAATGGTTTTAAAAGTTTTAAAAAAAAAAAAGTTGGCCACGCCCACTCAGTCATATTACCCCCGCCCCCACCAAACCACGCCCACAGAACCAGTAGTAACAAAATTTACATTTCACCACTGCCCTAGTCCTTCTTTTCATCAAACTAGACATACCCAATTCCAGCAACTGTTCTTTATGTGTTTCTGCCTCCAGTCCCCTAATCATCTTTGTTGCTCTTCTCTGCACTCTTTCTAGAGTCTCCACATCTTTTTTACATCGTGGTGACCAAAGCTGGATGCAGTATTCCAAGTGCGGCCTTACCAAGGCATTATAAAGTGGTATTAACACTTCGCGTGATCTTGATTCTAGATCCAGTTTTTCCTTGAAGACCTTTTGCTTCTCATCCAAGACGCTTCTTCAGTTCTGACCGAATGGTGGGGAATGGAAGGATTTATATTCCTTGCAGTCATATGGTCTTTAGTTCTCTCTCTGAGATCCATATTGAGGTCACTTGAAAGTTGGTTGTGGAAGTTGTGGACTAGTTGTAACGAAAAAAGAAGCCCTGTGTTTCGATCTTATTTCAAAGTAAAAGGTAAAGGTTCCCCTCTCACATATGTGCTAGTCATTCCCGGTTCTAGGAGGCGGTGCTCATTTCCGTTTCAAAGCTGAAGAGCCAGCGCTGTCCGAAGACGTCTCCGTGGTCAGGTGGCTGGCATGACTAAACACCAAAGGCGCACGGAACGCTGTTACCTTCCCACCAAAGGTGGTCCCTGTTTTTCTACTTGCATTTTTAATGTGCTTTCGAACTGCTAGGTTGGCAGAAGCTGGGACAAGTAACGGGAGCTCACCCCGTTATGTGGCACTAGGGATTCGAACCACTGAACTACCGACCTTTCGATCGACAAGCTCAGCATCTTAACCACTGAGCCACCGCATCCCACATTTCAAAGTAGCCTTCTTAAAACTTATCTCCAGTTGATTTCATGAACCTTTCTTGGCAACAAGAGGGAAGTGATTTGTCTTTGTCTTCTTCTCAGATGCTAAATATTGGCCTTTCCATTTTGGCCTCCAGCTCTGGTATTTTTCTCTATTTAACTGCAGGATATTTGCAGCATATAATTTTCTCTTTTCTCTCTCTCTCTTTTTAATAAGTTAGTGGCCGTGATGGTGCCACTGAAATTCCTTCTTAAAATATAACTTTTTTTTTTTGGCCATTCCCTGCTTTAAATCCTGGCTAGCCTAGTGAAGAGAAGGACCAGGGGAGACATGATATCAGTGTTCCAATATTTGAGGGGCTGCCATAGAGAGGAAGGAGTCAAGCTTTTTTCTCCAAAGCACCTGAAGGCCAGACAAGGAATAATGAATGGAAACTGAACAAGGAGAGATTCAACCTGGAAATAAGGAGAAATTTTCTGACAGTGAGAACAATCAACCCATGGGACAGAAGTTGCCTTCAGAAGTTGTGGGAGCTTCATCACTGGAGGCTTTCAAGAAGAGATTGGACTGCCATTTGTCAGAAATGGTATAGGGTCTCCTGCTTGGGTGGCGGGTTGGACTAGATGACCTACAAGGTCCCTTCCAACTCTGTTATTCTGTATGTGGGAATGGTCATCAAGGATCTGCTGCAGTCCTGACCGCAGAGCGACCCTGAATGGCTTGGAAAAGAAAAGATTTAGGTTTTTTTCCCCCATTGTTGAAAGAAGAGCTCAACGTGGTCAGACATCGCCCCCAGGTGGCTAAATAGAAGCATAAGCTGACATAGAAAAAGCCAAGGTATCATTATTAGAAGAACTAACAAGTGTTTTCTCCAAATAGCTTCGTTATTTAACTAAAGAGTAAGGAACATTGCACTCCAGTGTGGCAGTGAACAGCTACAATCTGCATTGTTCGAATCTGATTGGAATTATAGGTAGTCCTTGATTTACGGCCACTGCTGAGCTGTTTAGTGGCCATTCAAAGTTACAACGGCACTGAAAACAGTGACCTGTGACGCAACCTTTGCAGCACCCCCGTGGTCACGTGATCAAAATAGAGATGCTTGGCAACTGGTTCATACTTATGATGGGTCGCAGTATCACAACAACAGCAGTGACTCACTTAATAACTGTGGCAAGAAAGGTCATAAAATGGAGCAAAACGGTGGAGCCACCGTGGTGCAGTGGTTAGAGCAGGGATCTGCAACCTTAAACACTCAAAGAGCCATATGGACCCGTTTCCCACAGAAAAGAAAACACCGGGAGCCACAAAACCTTTCCCGTGCCTGACTATTCCTTGAGCGGCCACAAAACTAGCATATGCAGTTAAATTAAATGTTTTGTTTTCTTCTGAAACTTTTCTTTTCTTGGACTTATCCATGGTTGGCCTACCAGAGGTTGAAAAGCTCAATAAATCATGTGCCGGCGAGTGTCGCACATTGGCAGTTGCGACGCATATTTTGAATGACAGGGAGCCGCAGCAGAGGGATGAAAGAGCCACATGCGGCTCCAGAGCCGCAGGTTCCTGACCCCTGGGTTAGAATGCAGTACGATAGGCTACTTCTGCTGACTGCCGGCTGCCTGCAATTTGGGAGTTCAAATCTCAGCAGGCTCAAGGTTGACTCAGCCTTCCATCCTTCCAAGTAAAATGAGGACCCAGATTGTTGGGGGCAAGATGCTGACTCTGTAAACCACTTAGAGAGGGCTATAAAAGCACTGTGAAGCGGTATATAAGTCTAAGTGCTAAGTGCTAAAATTCACTTAACAACTCTCTCGCTCAGCATTGGAAATTTTGGGCTCAATTGTGGACGTAAGTAGAAGTCTACCTATATATTTGTCTTCGCGGGTGTTATCTACATAGGCACAAAGTTAAGTTCACATATAAAAAGTCAGAGCATCAAAGTGTTCATATTGATAAAAGCAACCGGCACCTTTGAAATGAAAACAAACATCGTTTCTTACTAGCCTTTTTGTGCACCTGAAGTGTTTCTAAGAGCTTTTTGCTATCAATACTGTATTAAAATAAAACAACAGCTAAAAGCTTTGTCTTGTAAGCTACAGAGTCTGGTTCAAAACTCAGCCAAAATGTGTGTTTTATTCCCGTTATTACCATTCACTTTCGTCCAGCTAGCTAAAAGTTTCCTTGAAAAAAATTGTTCAATCATTCTCCCAGGGGTGAAATGCTCCCGTTCGGACTGGATCACCCGATCCGGTAACAATGGAGGCGGGTGGTTCGGAGAACCGGTAGCAAAAATCCCTGCCCCCACTCCCATGCCCAGCTGAGCTGCACAATCATCAGAGGCTTTTTTTTTTTTTTTTTACTTTTAAAAGCATTTTTTCTACAACCTCTTTGGCCAAAAAATGCTTTTAAATGTAAAAAAAAAAAAAAAAGCCTCTGATGATCACGCGGCTCAGCTGGGATCGTCAAAGGCTTTTAAAAGAAAAAAAACCCTTTTTAAAAAAGGGTTAAAGGGTTTAAAAAAGAAAAAAACCCTTTTAAAAAAGCCTCTACCGATCAGGCAACTCAGCTGGGATTTTTAAAAAAGCCTCTACCGATCAGGCAACTCAGCTGGGATCGTCAGAGCCTTTTGAAAGCATTTTTTTACAACCTTTTCAAAAATGGTTTTAAAAGTAAAAAAAAAAAATTGGCCATGCCCACCCAGTCACATTACCTCCCCCCCACAGAACCGGTAGTAACAAATTTTAGATTTCACCACTGCATTCTCCCCAAATGTGGCTCATACTAACCAAGTTTATAATGTGTTGAATTGCAGTTGCAAAGAGCTGGTTCATTTAATGCAGCTACTAATCCGCCAAGGGTTATCTTAATACAGGTAGCCCTCGACTTACAAACAGTTCATTTAGTGACCGTTCAACGTTCCAACGGCACTGAAATAAGTGACTTATGACCATTTTTTTACACTTACGGCCATTACAGCATCCCTATGATCACATGATCAACATTCAGACACTTGGCCACTGATTCATATTTATGACGGTCGCAGTGTCCCGGGCGGGGTGTCATGTCATCCCCTTTTGTAAATGCAATGATTCACTTAACAACTGTAGCAAGGAAGGTCGTAAAACGGGGCAAACTCACTTAAGAAATGTTTCACGTAGCAGCGTAAATGTTGGCCTCAATTGTGGTCGTAACTCGAGGACTACCTGTAATAATAAAGATCATAATCTTCAACGGCTATTTATCTTTGTGTTTTCTAATCTTTAGCATTTTACCTTAGCTGATCCGTGTATGAAATTAATATAGCCATAAATAGAAATGATATCATATTTCATTGATTGATTGATTGATTGATTGATTGATTCATTCATTCATTCATTCATGCCTATTAGCTGTTTCTCTCAATCCCAAAATGTAGACTAAATGAACAGAAGCAATGAGATGTTTATTTTTTTTTTAAAAAAAAGAAAATATATTTTACCATCAATACAGGGATGGTACTCAGCAAGTCAAATACCTCAAGGTCTACTGGGAAAGTGATTTGCAATAGATCAGCAGAATGTCTAAGTAATAAACTATTGATTACTGCATGATGCCTTGCCGTTGATTTCTGAGGGGTAAGAAATTACTTTGATTCGTTGGAAATTATTGAATTCGGAGCCTCCAATCGTCAAGGAGAACTGGGATACATGTGAACAAAATAAAACCTGCCTTTTCCAGTATTTCTCAACTCAGAAAAAATACCCCAAACAATATGCCCATTGTTGAACAGCGTGTTTAAAAAGAGATAAACATTAGGACAAAATACAAGTTGTCCTCGACTTACAACAATTCATTTAGTGACCATTCAAAGTTGCGACAGCTCCGAAAAAAGGCATTTACGACGGTTTTTCACACTTAGGAAAGTGTGAAAAATTCACATTGCAGTCACCCCATGGTCACATGATCAAAATTCAGACACTTGGCAACTGACTCATACTTATGACAGTCACAGCATTCTGGGATTGTGTGATCACCTTTTGTAACCTTCTGGCACGCAAAGTCAATGGGGAAGCAGGATTCACTTAACAACCGTGTTACTACCTTAACAACTTCAGTGATTCCTTTAACAATGGTGGCAGGGAAAGGTTGTATAATGGGGCAAAACTCACTTAACAAGTGTCTCAGTTAGCAACAGAAATTTTGGGCTGAATTGTGGTCGTAAATCGAGGAATTCCTTTAATTTTAAAAAGCTAAACCAAAGCAATCCAAAAATAAAGCACATTTTTACCACTAGAGGGCACCAGATCACTTTGAAATGCACAGTATTACAGTATATTTCTCTTTCCTTCTGATGTCAGAACCTCAAGTATTTTAACTAACCTGAAATGTGAGGTATTTTAATCATTATTTACCGAGAAACATTCACTCCTTACAGAGAAACATCCTTGTTTAAGTTTAGCTTTGGGCAAGTGGCCTCTCAGAAAGAGAAAAGAATGTAAATTCAGACGCTGAGACATTTT
This sequence comes from Pantherophis guttatus, assembly GCF_059756535.1. Classification (NCBI taxonomy): domain Eukaryota; kingdom Metazoa; phylum Chordata; class Lepidosauria; order Squamata; family Colubridae; genus Pantherophis; species Pantherophis guttatus. The sequence goes on from NC_142065.1 coordinate 201,952,378, forward strand.
GAATGATGCAAAAGCATTAAAAAAATAATACACCCGGGGCAGTTTTGAAAATTAACTTTATTCAAAAATGGACAAATTCCTGATAGTCCATCATGGGCGGGGCCTGCAAAAGAAACCACAATTGCTTCCTTTCTTAAAATCAGTGTTAACTTACTGGTGATGTGGCTTAGTCCCATGTCACTCTGATTTCTGAAATTAGGCTTCGTGACATAAAATCCTTTATATGGACAAATGAATTGGAGGTAAACTAGGACTGGAGCTTCCTATAGTTGTCCATACAGGCCCTGTAGTAGCAATAGCAATAGCACTTAGACTTATATACCTCTTCACAGTGCTTATACAGCCCTCTGTAAGCAGTTTACCGAGTCAGCCTATTGCCCCCAATAATCTGGGTCCTCATTTTACCAACCTCGAAAGGATGGAAGGCTGAGTCAACTTTGAGCCTGGTGAGATTTGATCTGCCGGTGATCAGCAGAAGTAGTCTGCAGTACTGCACTCTAACCACTGCGCTACCGCAGCTCTTATACAGTATATTCTAGAAGGCTTCTTGGGCTTGAGGAGCACCCGGAGGCTCCAGCTGGTCCAGAATGCAGCCGCGCGAGTAATAATGGGGGCGACTCAAAAAAAAAAAAAGTTATGGTGACACTAAAAAAACTAATGACTGATTTTCACACTTACAACCATTGCAGCGTCCCCGTGGTCATGTAATAAAAAAAATCAGGCACTTGACAAAGGACTCATATTTATGACGGTTGCAGGGTCCCAGGTCATGTGATCCCCTTTTACGACCTTCTGACAAGCAAAGTCAATGGGGAAGCCAGACTCGCTTAACCACCGTATTACTAACTTAACCATTGCTGTGATTCACTTAGCAACCAGGGTAAGGAAGGTCGTAAAATGGGGCAAAGCTCACTTAACAACCATCTCACTTAGCAAGAGATATTTGGGGGCTCAGTTGTGATTGTAAGTCGAGGACTATCTGTGCCGAGGTCAGGTATTATCTATGGATGAAACGGTTGAAACCCCAGGTTCAAAAATTGCCAAGTGAATGGGACTTGGAAACCCATGTACGACAGTGGTGGGATTCAGCCGGTTCAGGCCAGTTTGGGCAAAGCGGTAGTTAAATTGCTGGCTGGCCCCTCCTCTCCCCTCCCCGCCCCTTCCAGGAGTCCCCACCAGCCCCATTTTGGCTCCCAAGTAAGTGCAGGGATGTCTACTAGACTCAAAATGGGGTGCGGGGTGGTGGTGCGGTGCCCCCCCATGGCCCATTTTTGCTCCCAAAAGGCTGAAGGGAGGCCTACTAGGCCCCTTTTTTCTTTCTTTGTCCCCTCTCACAAAATTCTACAAATCTTAGCGCTTCCAATGCAACAATGCTAAATCTGAAATAACTCAGATTCACTTAAGCGAGCCCTTACTCTGAGAGAGCTGATCTTCTGAAACCATTAAAAGCTTTGATGGGGTTATGGGCCCAAATGTGATCAAGCAGAGCTAAATTAATGGCTATGGGTGCTTTTGGCGAGATGAAAGGGATTTTGAGAATTTCATATCCAAAACAAGTGGCTCAACATTCATCCTGTGTGGTTTTTTAAAAAATATTTTAAAGAGGATGTTTCTTCTGGGGGGGGGAAAAAATCCTAAAACTTCAGCATTATTCTCAGCGGGTAGAATAATCTCCATACAGGTAGTTCTCAATTTACGGCCACAATTGAGCCCAAAATTTATGCTGTTAAGTGAGAAATTTGCTTTGCCCCATTTTACGACTTTTCTTGGCACATTTGTTAAGTGAATCACGGCAGTTGTTAGATGAATAACACGGTTGTTAAGTGAGTCTGGTTCCCCCATTGACTTTGCTTGTCAGAAGGTCATAAAAGGGAATCACGTGATTCCGGGACACTGCAACCGTCATAAATGTGACTCAGTTGTCAAGCATCCGAATATAAATCAGGTGACCACGGGGATGCTGCAACGGTTGTAAGTGTGAAAAATGGTCATAAATCACTTTTTTCACTGCCATTGTAACTTTGAATGGTCACTAAATGAACTGCTGTAAGTTGAGGACTGCCTGTAGAAGCAGAGGGATTCAGCCAGTTCGGACCAGTTCAGGTGAACCGGTTGCTAATTTTACATCTGGTTCGCCGAACTGATAGTTGCAAAGCCTGGCTGGCCCTGCCCACCCGACCCCTCCCAGGAGTCTCCACGTGGTCTGTTTTGTATGCCAGGTAAGTGCAGTGCCCACACAGGAGCTCTGGGAGGACAAAAAACAGGCCTCCGGGAAACAGGCCCATTTCCGGCCTCCGGAGGCCCTCCGTAGCCCGGGGGAGGCCGTTTTTGCACTCCTGGAGGCTCAAGAAAAGCCTCCGGAGCTTGGGGAGGGTGAAAATGTCCCTCCCCCCCGGCATGGTGCAGGAGGCTGAGTAGGCCACGCCCATGGCCACGCCCACCCAGCAACCAGTCAGAGAACCGGTTGCTAAAATTTTTGAATCCCACCCCTGCTTATACTGTTCAATTTTAGATGTTATGTTCTTTGTAAAGTTTTTCTTGATTTTGCTCTCGGATTGTCCTTTGTAAATAAACATAAACATTCAACATTATTAAACATTAATAAACATAAACATTAAATATTTGAAGGGTTCCTTGGTGCTCTCTGAGCTTGCTTGTCTTCTTGCAGATGTTTCCTTACCCAAATTAGGTAACATCGTCAGTGCTAATTTAAAAATTAAATATTGTTATCCTTATGAACCTCTTTCAGACGTGCCCCTTTTTTCAGGTTTGTCTTTTATATTTTCCAAGAATAGAAATACACCACGCAGGATACATACATTGATTACGGTTCTAATTAGCTGGAAAAATCACCTCAGGCTTCATTTTAAAGAGGGCCCAGAACAAGATATTGTTCAAAACATGTTACATATGGTTGCTTCACACTATACAGTGACAAGTGCATGATGAATGCATGAATCCAGAACAGAATAACAGAGTTGGAAGGGACCTTGCAGGTCATCTAGTCCAACCCCCTGCTCAAGCAAGAGACTCTATACCATTTCTGGCCCTTCATGGCAGGGGCCCGGGGTACTTGCAGGACCACCTCCTACCGGTCTCCCACCGCCCAGTGCGCTCACATAGGATTGCCCTCCTCCGGGTGCCATCGGCCAGACAATGTCGGCTGGTGGCGCCCAGGATGAGGGCATTCTCTGTGGTCGCACCGACCCTCTGGAATGAGTTACCCACTGGGCTCCGGACGGCCCCCGACCTCCGCACTTTCCGTGGCGACCTGAAGACATGGCTTTTTCAGCAAATTCCCTGATCTGCCGGGAGTTTTAATTGCTTGGGGATTTTAAATTGGATTATTTTAATATTATTTTATTGTCATGTTGTTTTATCTTGTGAGCCGCCCCGAGTCCTACGGGAGAAGAGCGGCATATAAATATGATAAATAAATAAATAAATAAATAAATAAATAAATAAATAAATAAATAAATAAATAAATAAATAAATTCTGGCAAGTGGCTGTCCAGTCTCTTTTTGAAAGCTTCCAGTGATGAAGCACCCACAACTTCTGGAGGCGAGTCATTCCGCTGATTAATTGTTCTGTCAGGAAATTTCTCCTTAGTTCTAAGTTGCTTCTCTCCTTGATTAGTTTCCACCCATTGCTTCTTGTTCTACCCTCAGGTGCTTTGGAGAATAGCTTGACTCCCTCTTCTTTGGGGCAGCCCCTGAGATATTGGAACACTGCTATCATGTCTCCCCTAGTCCTTCTTTTCATTAAACTAGATAAAGGTAAATGTTCCCCTTGCACATATATGCTAGTCGTTCCCAACTCTAGGGGGCGGTGCTCATCTCCATTTCAAAGCCGAAGAGCCAGCGCTGTCCAAAGACGTCTCCATGGTCATGTGGCTGGCATGACTAAATGCCAAAGGCGCACGGAACACTGTTACCTTCCCACCAAAGGTGGTCCCTATTTTTCTACTTGCTTTCGAATTGCTAGGTTGGTAGAAGCTGGAACAAGTAACAGGAGCTCACCCCGTTACGCAGCACTAGGGATTCGAACCGCTGAACTGCCGACCTCTCGATTGACAAGCTCAGCATCTTAGCCACTAAGCCACCACATCCCTTTTTTCATTAAACCAGACATACCCAATTCCTGCAACTGTTCTTCATATATTTTAGCCTCCGGCCCCCAAATCGTCTTTGTTGCTCTTCTCTGCACTCTTTTTAGAGTCTCAACATCCTTTTTTATTGTGTGGTGCCCAAAAGTGGATGCAGCATTCTAGGCGTGGTCTTAATTTTAAAGAGGGCCCAGAACAAGACAGCGTTCAAAACAAGCTGCATATGTGATGGATGGATATGATTGCTCTGTGCCATTTAGGGATGATTGCATGATGAATGCACGAGCCCTCGAGTTGCAACCACAATTGAGACCAGAATTTTGGTTGCTAAGCAAAATTTAGTGAGTCGCACCCAAATTTACAACACTTTTTTTTCCCCGCCAAGGCTGCTAAATGAATCACTGTAGTTTTTAAGTCCAACTTCTCCCCATTGACTTTGCTTGTCAGAAACCAGCTGGGAAGGTTGCAAACGGAGATCACATGACCTTGGGACACTGTGACATCATAAATACATACCTGTTGCCAAGTGCCTGATTTCTTGATCATGTGACCCGGGAGATGCTGCAATGGTCGTAAGTGTGAGGACCGGTCCTAAGACACTTTTTTTCAGTTGCATCATTATCATTGCATCATAACTTTGAATGGTCATTAAACAAATTGTAAGTTGAGGACTTACAATTTTGCTCCTTACAAAGTTTTCAACGTAAGTTGTAAATACTCGACTTACGACCACAATTGAGCCCAAAAATTTATGTGGTGAAGTGAGAAATTTGTTAAGTGAGTTTTGCCCCATTTTACGACCTTTCTTGCCATCGTTGTTAAGGGAACCACTGCAGTTGATAAGTTAATAACATGGTTGTTAAGTGAATCTGGCCTTCTCGTTGACTTTGCTTGTCAGCAGGTTGCAAAAGGCGAATACATGATCCCTGGGATGCTGCAACGGTCATAAGTATGAGTCAGTTGCCAAGCATCTGAATTTTGATCACGTGACTGTGGGGATTTTTGCAATGGTCGTAACTGTGAAAAATGGTCATAAGTCGCTTTTTTTCCGTGCCATATAACTTTGAACCGTTACTAAATGAACTGTTGTAAGTCCAGGACTCCCTGTGCTATCACGTTTGGCTGTTCTTAATGTATTATTTGTTATTTTTCTCTGCTTCAGTTTTAATTCTGCTTTCCAGACCGCTGTTCCCTCCCCAACCAGCAGGGATTAAACAATGAAAGAACGCTAATTCTCTCAGCACCCCTTCAAACCCTCACCGCGTCTCTTGGCCTCCTGCTGACTGAACCCCCCCCCCCTTTGATTCCAACTCACCCCCTTGCAAAATCTGAACTGTGTGCCTCCGGGGAACTTTCTGGAGAAAACTCTGAAATTACACATGACATCTGCAACAGCTGCTCCTCCATTAGCTGTTTCCAGGGCCCCTGTCCCCCTCCCCGTCTCTTCTATCTTTCTTGCAAAAATAGGAGATAGTTTTACCAAATGATTTCATCTGAGTATCCAATTCCAGGGGACTGTCTGTGCTTTGCACAGCCCGTTTTCCCTCAGTGATGAACCCAGGGGTGGGCTTCCAAAACTTCAGCAAGGGGTTCTTTGCCTGGTTGCTGGGTGGGTGTGGCCGTGGTGGGCATGGCCTAGTCACTCTCCTGCATCATGGTGGGAGGGGGATTGCCTTCCTGAGACTCTGGAGGATTTCCTCGAGCCTCCTGGAGAGCGAAAACGGCCTCCCCAGGCTCCATAGGCCCTCTGGAGGCCGGAAACGGGCCCGTTTCTGGCCTTCCCGAACTTCCGGCAGGCCTGTTTTTTGCCCTCCCTGAGCCTCTGCACGTGCCCTGCACTTACCTGCATCCAAAATGGGCCATGGGGGGAATCCTGGGGGGGTGGGGGTGGGGGGAGGGCAGGGCCAACCAGGAGTGGGATTTGGGGGTTGCACAGAATCTTAGCTAGATATTCTCCCGAACCCCTGCGAATGTCCAGCTTCCCACTCCGGGATCAACCCATTCTGAAGCTGCTGATACCAGCTTGCTCGTCTCTTCGTGCATCTTTGAATGAAACCCTCTCTAAATCTGATGGGGTGGTGGTGGTGGTAGCGATGTTTTCTTTTATTCCCGCATAAAATATGTGTGTCTCTCCAAGGAAGTGATGCAGCTCACGCCTCCCTGATTGAAGATAATAATCCAGATTTTCACAGCATCTCTTGTTCCTCCTTCCCTTTGTCCTTTTTATCCCCTCCCCAATTGTTCTTCGCTACTTGTAATTGTCGGAAGCCCCCCACCTCCTAGAAGAATGAAATTCTTCCATTATGGGTATTTCTGTGGTTTTCTGTCTTTAGGCATACAATAACCTTGCTGCAGTTACCATATATAAAAAAACCTAACACCAGTAAATAACTTTAAAGAGTTAAAGAGTGTGGTTAGGAGGCTGGAATGATAATTGGCAGGCTGGCGTTCGAGACATGGTTTCTGCTGCAGGATGGGGTGAGCTCCCGTCACTCGCTCCAGCTCCTGTTGACCCAGCAGTTCGAAAGTGGGCAACCATGAATAGATAGATGGGTACCAGCTTAGCGGGGACATGAAAGGATCCCCCAACTAGATGTCATCCAGGGAACGGTGATGTCACTGGCTAATCCTTTCAACCTGGAAGCTCTTTGGTGCTTCCGAAATGATGCAGTATTGGTCAAGTTACCTTGATGTATTGGAAAGAAAGGTGTCCAGAAATTACACATACTGTAGAATTAGGTGTGTTTAATTCCCCTGGGGACATATGATTTTTTATTTTATTTTATTTTATTTTATTTTATTTTATTGCAATTTATATGCCTACATATGATACTACATATGCCTATTAAACCAAGCACAGATTGAGAATGTATGGCTAGATGTATGTGTGGAAAATTCCAGGGGTGGGTTCTAAAATTTTTTGCTACCGGTTCTGTGGGCGTGGCTTATTTTGTGGGCATGATTTGATGGTTATGTGACAATTCTTTAGGATTTAGCAGAGGTACTGGTCTACCAGGCTTTTAATTGCTTGCAGAGCCGTACCAGTCTACCCATTTGTTTTTGGAGTGCACCAGTCTACCCATTTGTTTTTGGAGCGTTCCAGTCTACCCATTTGTTTTTCAAGCGCACTGGTCTACCATCACACTGCCTTTTACCGCTGATCAGCTGTAGGGCGGCCCTCTGAAGCCCTGCGGCAGTTTAAGAGTTTAACAGTTTGTTTTCCTTCTAGACGATCAGCTGGGACTCAGGAGGCAGCAAAGAGATTGGGGGCGGGGCCAAATAAAAGGTAAGAATAACACAGGGGCGGGCGGGAGGGCCCAGCTCCCGAACAAAGAGAATCTGTTTGGTGACGTCATATTATCACTGCTACCAGCTCGGCCGAACCGGGGGAACCCACCACTGGAAAATTCCCAATAAATACTTAAGTACATAATATAAGTAGTCCTCAACCATTTGTTTAGTGACTGCTCAATGTTACAACCACACTGGAAAAAGTGACTTACGGGCACTTCTTGCATTTACAAACTTCATAACCTCCCCGGGGTCACATGATCAAAATTCGGGCAGTTGAGGGATCATGTGATTGCCCTTTGTGACCTTCCCAATGGACCTTTGACAAGCAAAGTCAAGTAGGAGAAGCTGGGTTTGTTTAGTGCTTCACTTAACAACTGCAGTGATTTGCTTAATCACTGTGGCAAAAAAAGCTCCTCAAATTAGTCCCAAGTTTGGCAACTGGACTTTCTGGTTTTTCTTTGAAGACGTCTCACTTCTCATCCAAGAAGCTTTTTCAGCTCCAAAATTCTTCAGCTCCTAAAATTTAAGCACAATTCTCTTAATATCCTCCTGTGCTTAACAATGGCAATTCTAATGCCAATTGTGGTCAAATGTTGAGTACTAACTACCATATTTTTGGGACTATAAGACACACTTTTTTGTTTCCCAAAAGGGGGTGAAAATGTCTGTGTGTCTTATAGACTAAATATTGCCGAAGCCCCGCTCACCTGCCAGCCGTTTTTTTTGGCCTCTGCATGTTGTGTTTTTGGGCCTTTCTTCAGCCTTTTACAGGCCTATTGTCAGCCCATTTTTGAGGCATTTTTGGCCCATTTTTGAGGCTTTTTGGGCCATTTTGGGGGCTTTTTTGGCCCGTTTTCTAGGCTTCTTTCAGCCTGTTTTTAGACTTTTTTCAGCCTGTTTCTTAGGCTTCTTTTGACCTGTTTTTGAGGCTTTTTTGGCTTGTTTTTTGAAAAACAGGCTGAAAAAAGCCTCAAAAATGGGCTGAAAGAAGCCTCGAAAATGGGCCAAAAAAAGGCTGGAAAAGGGCTGAAAAAGGACCAAAAATGGGGTACATGGAGGCCAGAAACTTTTTTTTTGTTGTTTTCCTCTTCTAAATTTAGGTGCATCTTATAGTCAGGTGTGTCTTATAGTCCGAAAAATACTGTATATACACAAAAGGGAATGTTAAAGCCCTGATAATAATATTTTCTGAGGGGGAAAAAAAAACACCCACACGCCCCACACACAGGCGTATCAAGATAAGGCTGAGGAAAATTATATAACTTTAAGCTGCAAATTAAAACACAAAAGTCCAAAGTCCAGAAGATGCCTGGGGTTGGAGGTGATGGAATGGCATTGCTGGAGTTGAAAGTAGATACATGACTGGAACATTTACATTCTCTTTTCAGATATGGGATCGGATTTCATTTTTGTGTATAGTAAACTGCGTCTGTTTACTGTCTGAGGCTCGGTGTATATATTTTTGCGACTATTATTTTTTGAAAAGCAAAAAGTCGTGCTTTCATCATCGGGCAGCCAATCAAAAAATTTCAACAGTGTTGTGGGAGGCTCTGATGGTTACCCAAAGGGCTTAGAGAAGGTCTCTCAACTTTGGCATCTTTAATATATGTGGGTTTCAAGTCCACATGCTGCCTGGGGGAATTCTGGGAATTAAAGTCCACATTTCTTAATTCTTTCTTTCTTTCTTTCTTTCTTTCTTTCTTTCTTTCTTTCTTTCTTTCTTTCTTTCTTTCTTTCTTTCTTTCTTTCTTTCTTCCTGCCTTCCTTCCTTCCTTCCTGCCTTCCTTCTCTTTCTTCTCTCTCACTCCTTTTCCCTTCCCTTCCCTTCCCTCCCTCCCTCCCTCCCTTCTTTCTTTCTTTCTTTCTTTCTTTCTTTCTTTCTTTCTTTCTTTCTTTCTTTCTTTCTTTTTCTTTCTTTCTCTTTCTTTCTTTCTTTCTTTTTCTTTCTTTCCTTCCTCCCTCCCTCCCTCCCATCCTTCCTTCTCTCTCTCCCTCCCCTCCCCTCTTCTCTTTCCTTCCTTCCTTCCCTCTCTCTCCTTCCCCTCCCTCCCTCCCTCCCTCCCTCCCTTTCCTTCCTTCTCTCCCTCCCCTCTCCTCCCCTTTCTTTCTTTTCCTTTTCCTTTTCCTTTTTCCTTTTCTTTTCCCTTTTTATTTTCCTTTTCCTTTTCCTTTCTTTCCAAATTCCTCCATTGCTTTCCTTCCCTCCAGGCTGACTTTACCTTTATATGGGTACCTCCAAGGCTCAGGTGGGGTGAGAAATCACCTGGAGGGACTGCAATAGAAGAGTGACCAGATTGGACAGGATAAGCCATTCTTCCTGCTCTCCTGAAGCATCTGCTTTGCAACTTCAGTTTGCAAATTTGAAAAACATTCTCCACGTCACCCGTGATTCATGCATCCATTTCAGATACTTGTCTGTTAGCAAAGCAAGGACTGTGATGGATTTCTTTCCATTTTTTAAAGGCAGATAACTAAAACAAATAGTCTGGCCATAATCTTTCAGTACATCTTGCCCAAAACTATGCCTGTTCTTTAAGGTTATAGAGAACGGTGATTGAAGTCATTCAAACAGCAAGTAGGAAAATTCGATGCAAATATAAGCAAATTGTGTTTGACATTTAGGTGAGATGGGGAAAAGCAAATAGTTTGACTTGTTCTGACAGTAAGGAATGCTTATGTGAACTTTGTAACTTATGACCTTGAGGGACACACAGTTCAAGCAAAACAGTGCAGTAGCAATAGGAGTTAGTGACATATTTTGATTTCTCCTTCCTATTAAGAAAATTCTAGACATTTAGAGCTCATTCTAAACTACCCTGCTCATTTCCCACTCTTGCTTGCTGAACAAAGGAGAAGGGGAGGCATCTTCAGGCACCTTCAAGGAGGAGTTGGACTAGAAGACTTCCAGGGTGGCTTCCAACTCTGTTATTCTATTCTTCTCCTTCTTTGAGAGTCCCATCCCAGAATCACGTGCAAGCCAGTCAAGGTGGGTCTTGCAGTCTCCTGACCATAGCAGGACCACAAGGTCCTGGTGCCAGATTTTGATAAAAACTTGAAGTTGCTGTTGTTTGTGGGGAGTTTCTACACAGAGCCTAGCATGGGTTACTGTAGAACTGGCTATCCTTGGTGTATCTCTGCTATCATTATTAAGACACTCCTGGAAGATGGTTAAGAGATTTGGGCATCATCTGATATGTAAGAATATAAGAGTAGAGTAGAGTAGAGTAGAGTAGAGTAGAGTAGAGTAGAGTAGAGTAGAGTAGAGTAGAGTAGAGTAGAGTAGAGTAGAGTAGAGTAGAGAATAACAGAGTTGGAAGGGACCTTGGAGGTCTTCTAGTCCAACCCCCTGCTCAGGCAGGAAACCCTACACCACTTCAGTCAAATAGTTGTCCAAACTCTTCTTAAAAACTTCCAGTGTTGGAGCATTCACAACTTCTGGAGGCAAGTTGTTCCACTAGTTAATTGTTCTCACTGTCAGGAAATTTCTCCTCAGTTCTAGGCTGCTTCTCTCCTTGATTAGTTTCCATCCATTGCTTTCTTGTCCTGCCTTCAGGTACTTTGGAGAATAGCTTGGCTCCCTCTTCTGTGTGGTAACCCCTGAGATATCATTGCCCAGAGGATGCCCAGTTGGGAGCTCCTTTTATGTTCTCAGCAGGAGCTTGAGTGAAGGACGGGAGCTCATCCCTTCCCATGGCAGCACTCGGGATTCAAACACAGGCTTGTCAATTGTCAACCCAGCATCCTAACCATGCGAGCCACCATGCTCCTACACTTTACAATAATCTAGCACATCAAAATAATCTCTCCGGTTATGATCCCGCTGCTTTCTTAGTTTCCACCCATTGCTTCTTGTCCTATCCTCAGGTGCTTTGGAGAATAACTTGACTCCCTCTTCTTTGTGGCAGCCCCTGAGATATTGGAACACTCCTATCATGTCATCCCTAGTCCTTATGTTATGGTTTGAATTCTGAGGGCTTCTTGGTCCTCTCCGAGCTTGGCTGTTTTCTTGCAGATGAAAATTTTATTGCTGTAAGCCTCTTTGGGACAACCATGACCTGGATGATTGAGACTCTCCCTAGACCAGGGGTATCAAACTCACGTTGTCACAATGGTGTCACGTGATGTATTGGGACTTTTCCCCCCTTCGCTAAACTGGGAGGGGCGGGGCCAGCACATGACACATCCAGCCCGCTGGCTATGACACTCCTGCCATAGACAGTCTCCTGGTCATTACCCCAAAGTCACCCAGCTTGTTTTCATTAGAACTCACAGTCACCTGGTGATTGGCTCAAAATCACCTAGCTGGTTTTCACTAGAACTCACAGTCACCTGGTCATTACCCCAAAGTCACCCAGCCTGTTTTCACTAGAACTCACAGTCACCTGGTGATTGGCTCAAAGTCACCCAGCTGGTTTTCATGCCTAAGGGAAGGATTAGAACTCAGAGTCTTTGGTGCTTGGCCCAAACAATAAATGAGGTGTTAGCATGGCGGTTTCAGGGATAACAAGAGAAGGTTGAAGCTGAACTTGGCAAGTCTTTAAGGACATATCTAAAGGTCTACTTCAAATGTGAATGGATTTGTATCTCATCCACTAAACCTGTAGTTGAACTCTCCTGTTGAAGTCCCATTTATATCAGTAGAAATCTATGTTTCAATGTCATTCAAGAAAGTGGCGCCCCTGGTTATGCTTTCACACTGTGGCTTGGGCCGCCTATTATTTCTTTACTTCCTGCCTGACCCCTTCATTCTTTCCAGGCAGCTAGCTTGGGTAAGGAAATTGAAAGCTAACAAATTAAAAACACCACAGAAAATGACAGCATTTCATTAAGAAAAGAAACCTAACTTACAGTTACTCACCTGCCTCCTAAACCTAATTGGATAAAAATGCAAAATGGAAATATCATGCATATCTCACTGGAACCTTGCAATCCTATAGAAGTCCAGGCTGAAATAAATTCCGTTAAACTGAATGGGATTTTGTGTATTGGATTGCAGTTGGAAGGACTTATAAATGCCAGTTTGGTCTAGCGGTTAAGGCACTGGACTAGAAAGCAAGAGACTGTGGGTTCAAATTCTGCCTTAGCCATGAAAGCCAGCTGGGTGATTTTGGGCTAATCACCAGGATATGGTGAGTTCTAGTCCCGCCTTAACTATAAAAGCCAACTGGGTGATTTTGGGCCAATCACCAGGAGATGGTCAGTTCTAGTCCCACCTTAACTATAAAAGCCAACTGGGTGATTTTGGGCCAATCACCAGGAGATGGTCAGTTCTAGTCCCACCTTTACCATGAAAGCCAGCTGGGTGATCTTAGGCCAGTCAGTCTCTCTCTCTCTCTCTCTCTCTCTCTCTCTCTCTCTCCCCTCCCCCAACACACCTCACAAAGTTGTTGTTGTGGGGAAAATAGGAAGAGGAAGGTGAGTAGGATATATTCACCGCCTGGAGTGATTTGTAAAAATAATAAAGGTCGGATATACACAAACAAATAAAAATGGGGCTTGTTGAAAGCATTCAGACAAAGGGCATCAAACCTATAGCTGTAAAATGAATTGGAGGAGGGGGAGAATTTTGCCTTTAAGGCTCTGAAACACCACTTACTTTAAAAATCCTTCGTTTCAGCTGAGTCCAGCCCAGAAGGGATCTTTAAAAGTTCAACACACACTTTTCTGACCCCCACTCCAAACCGTGAACTCGCCCTCCTGTCAACCTCACAGGACACCCACGAGGCTCAATGGCATATTTCACTTGACTTATAATCAATCACTTAATAACGCTGTCTTTTTTTCTTTTTTTTTTTAAATGTGCCAGTTCCTCTAAATGCCCCACTTCCATATATTTTGGCTGTAATTTATGCATGGCTTCTCTGAATCTGATCGGTAGCCGCAGATCCGTTGGCGTATTGACCTTGCGAGTCATTACTGGGGACATACGTCAATGTATCTGACAGGGGAAAAATTCCCATCATGTTTAACTGCCAAAAGTTTGCCTCCTAGCCTTTTTTGTTGCCTCGCTGATCAATAAACACGTGGGCATTCTTGGACTCCGCTATTACTTAAACATTTAAGGCCTCTTGAGAACCTGTCAGTGGCAAGGAACAAATGAATAAACTTGGCCTCCCTTGGGGCAGAGAAACAGGAAGACAAAAAGAAAGGAAGTCAAATATTTAACACCTGTCCTCACCTTCATTCAGACCACTCATGAATGATTCACACTTAGGGCAGAGAGAAGGTCTTCAAAAGTTCAGGGCATATTTGGTGGTTATGTGTCTTTCAAAGTTCAGTCCAGAAGGCCTCTCCTTCCTCACCATCTTGATATGTATCCATGTCAGTGATGAAATCCATTTTTTTTTAACTACCAGTTCTATGGGCGTGGCTTGGTGGGTGTGGCTTGGTGGGCGTGGCAGGGGAAGGATACTGCCAAATCTCCATTCCTACCCCACTCCAGGGGAAGGATACTTCAAAATCTCCATTCCCAACCCCACTCTTGGGGGAAGGATATTACAAAATCTCCATTCCCACCCCCCCCCACAGAACCGGTAGTAAAAAAAAATGGATTTCACCACTGAATTCAAATGTCCCAAAGGTGCTTTTTCAAAAGACAACTGCACTAAGTTGCCTTTTGAAAAAGTACCTTTGGGACAACCATGACCTGGATGACTGAGAATCTCTATAGGGATTCAAGATGACAGTTAGAACAATTAATAAGTGGAACAACTTGCCTCCAGAAGTTGTGAATGCTCCAACACTGGAAATTTTTAAGAAGGTGTTGGATAACCATTTGTCTGAAGTGGTATAGGGTTTCCTGCCTGGGCATGGGATTGGACTAGAAGACCTCCAAGGTCCCTTCCAACTCTGTTATTCTATTCTATTCTATTCTATTCTATTCTATTCTATTCTATTCTATTCTATTCTATTCTATTCTATTCTATTCTATTCTATTCTATTCTATTCTAAGATGGGTTGGACTTAGATTGCTTGTAGGAATGTAATGATTCCAGGCTGATTGCTCTCTTGATTCCTCCCCCAGGCTCTTCTCCTACGATCTGCTTGTGATGGAACTTCATCGTTGTAACTGTCCAGAGTCCAAATCGTGACATCAAGGACCCAGCCAAGGAGGTAATTAGCAAACCACAGTCTTAATTGCTTAGGCATCTGGTGTGTGACACTATCAGGATATCTTAAGAAGAGCCTCCATCAAGATTATGTTGCTTGTGGAAATACAAGTCAAAAGCCCTGGGAGAACTTTGAAGGGAACTGTTTATGCTTTTATCTGGTTGGGGAGACAGAACTAAGTAAAAGGAGGATACGGGGTGGAATTTACCATTATCTTTCTCCGGCAGGGGTGGGGGAGGGAGGGAACATGGTAGACATAACAGTTCTAATGGCCAGGACAAGGTGCCAAAATAAGCAAAGGTACCGTAAGTCAGGCTTGTTTATCCAGTTTCATTCTCGTTTGTCAAGTAATATTTTTGAGTTTTCTCATTGTTGTTGATTTTAGGAAGTCCCTTCAAGCTATATTTGCTGTTTTTTGTGGATGTCCCAATTGTGGAAAATTGTTCTCAGAGAATAGTGTGCTGGAACTCCCAAAGGCTGATTTTTAAGGCACTGGGAAACAGAGGTGATAACCTAAGAGGCTGTCCAAAATGAAGTCATTTGCTAGAGCAGTGTTTCTCAGCCTTAGAAACTTTAAGCTCTGTGGACATCAACTCCCAGAATTTCCCATCCAGCAATTCTGGGGATTCATTCATTCATTCATTCGCTCACTCACTCACTCTAGCAGCCCATCTCAGTCAATGACTCTGGATCAGGGGCGGGTTTCAAAACCCATCGCTACTGATTTGCTCATGGACGTGCATGTGCGTGGGCACGCACAGAAGCATCCAGGTGGGCGGAGCCTCCCGCCGCTACCAGTTCACCTGATCCGGGGCGAACTGGTAGCAACCCACCACTGCTCTGGATGGCTTACAATTCAAAAATGTTGAAGTCCACACAGTTTAAAGTTTCTATAGTGGAAGAACACTGGGGATTCTGCGAGTTGAAATCCACACAGCTTAAAGCAGGAGTATCAAACTTGCATCGTCACAGCGGCATCATGTGACGTATTATGACTTTGTTTCCCCTTCGCTAAACCGAGTGTGGGCATGGCCAGTGCATGACGCATCTGGTCTGCGGGCCGCGAGTTTGACAGCCCTGGCTTAAAGTTTCTGTAGTTGAGGAACACTAGGATTCTGGGAGCTGAAGTCCACACAGCTTAAAGCTCCTGAGATTGAAAAACATTATACTAAAACAGAGGTCTTCAAACCTGAATTCTCCAGCAAGCTATGCTGGCTGGAGAATTCTGGGAGTTGAAATCCACAAGTCTTAAAGCTGCCAAGTTTGAAGACCTTTGTACTAAAGGATTTCTGCCATCTACTACTAAACATTGTTGAGTCTTCAAAGGAAACCTTTGGTACTTCCCAAAGGGCATCACAAGGGCAAATATGGAGACACAGATTTTTAGCAAAATCCTGCATGATGCTGTGTTATGATTGACGGCGTGCAGAAGGACAAAGGGTAGCATTCAAGAGCCAAAGTTCATCACAGTATTTTTAATATTGTATTTATATTTTACAAATTGTACAATTTTATTTTTAACATTGTAAGCCTCCCAGAATTACTCCGTCGGCAGCTAATAAATTTTACAAACAAATAAAGGGATTTATCAGTACTCATAATACTATCAAGTTATACCAGCGTTATGCAGGATGATCACATCGCTACTACTTGATTTCCCAATGGCTGCAAGAATCAGTAAGAAATCCCAATCAGCGGGTACAATTCGCAGTTGTAGCTGAGAAAGTGTACATCTAATGCATCTGTATGCAAGTCTATTTTACAGTTTTACAGCAAGTTTATTTTATCTGCGTACCTTCCGTCGCACGCTTAAGACGTTCCTATTCCAGCAAGCCGGCCTGACCTAAACTGTTCCTCTTTTAAATGGGAATTTTAAATTTGGTTTTAAATTATTGGGGTTTTAAAATGGTTCAGCCAAATTTATTTAATTTGTTTTATCTCTATTTTAAATTTTGTATTTATATGTTTTATTTTATGGCTGTTCACCGCCCTGAGTCCTTCGGGAGTAGGGCGGTATACAAATTAAAAAAAAAAAACAAAACAGTGAGGGAACTGAAACGTCAGAAAGTGAACTAGGAAATAACTCCCCTCCCCCCCTCCTGCGAGCTATGCTTCTTTTTAATTTTTGCACACAATCTTTGTAGCAAAGAGAGCAATGAGTGGTGTCCATAGTACAATCCTCTCTACATCTTGAAAATTCCACCAAATTCTTGCATATATATTAGATCACTCAGTAAGTCACTTTAAAAAGAATCAAGAAACAACCCCGGAGGCAATAACTTTGTGCGTCACGATGTCAAAAATGGAGGGAAAACTTGTGCAAGTTACATTCTCATTTATGCTTTGAAAATTGAAACTGATAAACATCAGCACCAACTTCCTCCATGGCCGACAATTCTTTGAGTTTGCAAAGAGCACAATCACGCTGCAATCATATCACACGGGCATAACTGGAAAAACGGATCTATAGTAAACTAGTCAAGCACCAAATATTTACAAACACAATTCTTTCTATTTTTTTCCTCCATTCCTTGCCCTGGAATTCCTGTTGGCACTACATGTGCACAATATTCACTTAGACTGAGAGCTGAGACTGGTAGATTTGGCGTTTCCTGATAGTTGTCGTCCGTTTGGTTGGTTGGCTTGAGTTCTTCCAGATTTGTCCATCTTCTCTGGCCTTTCCCACGCAACTCCCAATCTCACTTGATCTCAAGAAAAGTCAGATACACTTCAATTAACCTGCTGGTTTTAGAGTAATTTTCCCCTCCTGTGATTTTTCCATCAGCTTGGATTCATTTGCCCCTGAGCTATTCGGGGGTTGAACTTTCACCTACTGAAAAGTTCTTCCTTCTTCCATGGTGTCTTTGCGTCTTGCAGCCATGCGATGGCAGTATTAGCATTCCCATCAGGCCCTAGGAAAATATATATATATATATGGGTGGACACTTTCCAGCAGTTCCTTGAGATACTCCTCTGCAGCTTTCCTCTCAATTATGCAAAAGACCAATTTACCTCTCAAAGCCATTTTCTAGGTTGAGATGGGTTTTTGTGTGTGTGTGTGGTGGTGGAAATGTAAGGCAGGAAAGAAGCTGGTTGACAAGGAAGATCATTTGCACAACGAGAAGCAAAAAAATGTAGAGATTGCCAAGGGGAAATTCCAAATCTGGGAAAGATTTTTGGACAATTGTCTGTTGGGGAAGCAACTTTTCCTTTCCCTGGTGATCACCTCAACCAACAGAAATCTAATTAAGATTCTGATGCAACCTTCTGAAGTAAGAACATCAGTAGAGCTAGACTCGGGCAAAGAACTACCTAGTCCACTATTCTACCCCCCTCGTGACTAATCAAGGGGACTAAGAAGCCCTCAAACTAAAATCTCTCTTCCATCATTGCACTGCGGCAGCTAATATTTAAGGCACGTTGCCTGTGATTCAAGAGCTATCTTTGTCGCACAACAGCACAAACATTTTTGTGACCACTGAACCTGGATCCAAAGCCAAACTCGGTAGATTTAATGACATATTCTAATATTCTTGATTTCCAAGGTTGATTTATTTTAGAAGTGATCAGGAAGAACATACTGTACTTCTTGAATAATGATTGATTGATTTTGATTTAATGACTATCATTAAGTGTTGTACCTTATGATTCTTGGTGAACGTATCTTTTCTTTTATGTACACTGAGAGCGTATGCACCAAGACAAATTCCTTGTGTGTCCAATCACTCTTGGCCAATAAAGAATTCTATTCTATTCAATTCTATTACACTCCCCCAAATAAAGCATGTTGCTACTTTGGACAATTGCAGCAAAGTCTCCAGGAATCCTTTAAGAAATCCACACAATTTCAGCATTGCTGCACCTGGGTTTTCTTTTTATTGTTTTTACAATGAATCATCATCACCCTAAAATAAGAAATGTATCTAATCAGCTGCAAGTGAAAAAGAATAATCCTCTACTGACAAAAAAATCTGAGTTCATACAACACATTTAAACTTAAATTTAGAAAGCATCATTCTGGGGTTCATAGAACTGGTTAAGCCAAAAACAGATAAAGCCTTACCGGAATGGCTTGGTTCACACAATATACTAAGACAATGTCCGACTTTCTCACAACATGCTGATCCTCCATCTACATAATCCTAACATAGCAGGTGGTGAGAAGCCAATTTAAGAGCTGAATTCAGAATTAGTCATGCTCACAACTGATTTACTGAAATGAATCAGACTTCTCTTCCATTAATTTCAGTGGGTGTAGTCTAGCCTAGATCCAACCCATAATTAAATTTGCCAATGCCAACTGGCACAGGGGAAAATGGAAAAGGAGGTTAAGAGAAGGATGATTGTATTGTGTAACTTAGAATCTCTATAGAGCCCAGGAGAAAATCTATATATTCGTATCCTTTCAATTTATAGGCTGCTGTTTAGTAGAATGCAAGTTACTCTTTTCCCAACTGTTCGTGCTTAAGAAATCTAAAAGCAAATGATCTTCTATTTCTACAATGCCCATGCAGAATTCTGAGAAACTTCCCAGTCAATTGAGTGGAATTCTGATGTTCTTTGGAAGGACATGGTTTCCTCAAGAATAAGTTAATAATGTTAGATAATTGGTAGGAATATCCAACACTTCAGAAGATAGACTCAAGAAAGGGAAGGACAGACTTGAACACAATGATGAGAAAAGTAAGTTTACTTTTAGGCAAGAAAAACCAAATGCATAGATAGGTGGCACCTGGCTCAGTACAGAGGTGGGTTTCAGCAGGTTCTGACCAGTTCTGGAGAACCAGTAGCGGAAATTTTGAGTAGTTCGGAGAACCGGTAAATACCACTTCTGACTGGCCCCGCCCCCATCTATTCTCTGCCTCCCGAGTCCCAGCTGATCAGGAGGAAATGGGGATTTTGCAGTAACCTTCCCCTGGAGTGAGGAGGGAATGGAGATTTTACAGTATCCTTCCCCTGCCACGCCCACCAAGCCATGCCACACCCACTAAGCCAGACCCACAGAACCGATAGTAAAAAAATTTGAAACCCACCACTGGCTCAGTACTAAAAACTGTGAGAGGGATCTTGGAGTCCTGGTGGACAATCATTTAAATATGAGCTAGCTGCCTGCTGCAGCTGCCAAAAAAGCCATCCAGTCCTAGGCTGAATTAACAGAGGGATAGACTCAAGATCTCATGCAGTGTTAATTCCACTTTATAATGCCTCGGTAAGACCACACTTGGAATATTGCATCTAGTTTTGGTTGCCCCAATATTAAAAAAAGGTGTTGAGATTCTAGAAAGAGTGCAGAAAAGAGCAACAAAAATGATTAGGGGACCCGAGGTTAAAACATATAAAGAACAGTTGCAGGAATTGGGTATGTCTAGTCTTATGAAAAGAAGGACTAGGGCTGTGATGGCGAACCTATGCCACGAGTGCCACAGATGGCACGCGTAGCCATATCAGTGGGCACGCCAGCTCAGCTCTGGTACGCATGTGCACGCCGGCCAGCTGATTTTCGGGCCTTCTGGGCCCACCAGAAGTAGGGAAACAGGCTGTTTCCTGCCTCTGTAGGGTGTGAAGGGGGGTGGGGAAGGCCCGTTTTTCTTTCTTACCTGGCTCCAGATCCTCTCTATGCATCTGGGAAGGGTGAAAACAGCCTTTCCCACTCCCTCGGAGGCCCTCTGGAGGCCTGAAACAGCCCATTTCCCAACTCCTGGTAGGACAGGAAGTGACGCTTTTTGCTGTCCCCAGCCCCCAGAGACTCCTACAGAGGCCTACCGGGCCATCGCGTGCCAGAAGCGGGGGGGAGGGGGGTTGCGCACATATGCACAGGGCAGGGCGCATAGAATTATGGGTGTGAGCACGCACACGTGCAAACCTCCCCTGCCCCCCCTCTCCTGCACGCGATGGCAAAAAGGTTAGCCATCACTGGACTAGGGTGACATGCTAGCAGTGTTCCAATATTTGAGGGGTTGCCACAAGGAAGAGGGGGTTAACCTATTCTCCAAAGCATCTGAGGGCAGGACAGAAAGCAATAGATGGAAACTAATCAAGGAGAGATCCAATCTACAATTAAGGAATAATTTGGAATGGCTTGCCTTCAGAAGTTGTGAATGCTCCAACACTGGAGATTTTTTAAGGAGATTGGACAACCATTTGTCTGAAAGAGTATAGGATCTCCTGCTTGAGCTTGGACTAGAAGACTCCAAGGTCTCTTCCAACTCCGTTATATTTTTTCCTAAATCCAGATTGCCTGTGTTGACAGGTTTATTTATTTTTATAGTCCACCTTTATTATTGTTATAAATAACTCAGGGAAGCGAACTTAACTAACACTCCTCCCTCCTCCTATTTTCCCCACACCAACTATGCTGTGGGAGAGCTTTTGCTGAAAAAGAGTGAGTGGCCCAAGTCATGTCTAGGGTGGGACTAGAATTCATTATCTCCTGATGGTTGGTCCAAAGTCACCCAGCTGGTTTTCATGCCTAAAACAGATCTAGAACTCACAGTTACCTGCTGCTTGGCCCAAAGTCACCCAGCCAGCACATTGTTGTGGCCCGTCAGCAGCCTAGTAGCTGATTCCGACAGCAAGGAGGCTGGTGTGGTGCTGCGCCAGCAGCCTGTGCAGCTGGCACTCGAGTCAGACAATGAGGAGGCTGGAGAAAATGTGGTGCCAGAGGCGGGGATTCAGCAGGGCCTTCAGAACTTCCAGAAGCTCCCATAAGTGAAGAGGAAGAAGAGGAGGAGCCTCTTCTCGATGCACGGGCGCACAGAGCTGCCAAAAGGCAGGAGTGGTTCCTCAGGAGGAGGTCTCCTCGAGAGTAAGGCTTGGGGCTAATTGGCCATTCCCTTAGCCTATTTAAGGAAGGACGACGACTGAGGCAATTTGCAGGGAACAACTTCGTTCACTCTCCTTCACGTCCTGATCTTAGTTCTCTTATCAGCTTCCTGCAAATTGCTTCTGGGCTTTCTGCCGGCCATAGTAAGATTATGATTATTTATTCTTTGGATTCTTGTAGGCTGTTAAGAAAGTTAATTAACAGCCTTTATTTGAAAAAGACTGATTTAATTTAGTAAATTAAATTTTGTACAGACTTTGTATGTGCTGTGTTCTTTGGGGTCCGTAGCTGGGGCAGAAAACTCATGCCTAATACAGAACTAGAAGTCACATCTTCTTCTTCCTAGCATATTCTCACAAAGGCAGGGTCCGCTTTTCGGATCATTGAATGCCACTTTGAACGATCAGCTGGGTCTCCAGGGCGCAGGCTGGTGGCTTGAATATCTTTGTTGATGGTATTTTGCCATCTCTGTTTTGGGTGCCCACAAGGTTGCCGGCCATTGACTTCCAGTTGGTAGGCAGTCTTGGCAACGGTGGAAGGTGCTGCTCTCAGGACATGTCCATACTAAGAAACTATAATAAGGGTAACACATATTTAACTTTACATATCCTAACAGTAGCCAGGATTGTATATGTGCAATACTGGAAAAATCCAGAAACCCCTACACATGACATTCTAATCAAAAAAAATTCTGGAATGTGCAGAAATGGATAGGTTAACCCTAAAAATCAAAGGAAAAGGAGACTCGGAATATTTCATAACATAGGAACTATTCTATAAATGGTTAAGTGACAGATACAGAGGTTAGAGGAGTGGATTTATGTGAAGTATGGACTACACGAGAAAGAAAAACTGATGAGTAAACATTTTGATGGTTATATAATCGATACTATAATGGAAAATAGTATACTTTTCAATCACGATGGATATTATTGCATACATGTTTATGTATATATGATGATGATGATGATGATGTTAATATGTTAACACTTTGGACACCTAGAAAACACACCGTTCAACATAGAGCTGGAATATGTGATTTAAAACAATAAAAAATATTTAACACAGGACATATCCATACCAGCAGAGCCGGCCTTCTCACATGCTGGTTTCTAATTTGGTGCCACATCCACTGGACCAAACTGGCTCTCACAATCAGAGTTTACAATGTGCAAATGAGAGGCACAAGAGACTTTGTGCTACCACCCAATGGTGGGTTTCAAAAAATTTCGCTACCGGTTCGGTGGGCGTGGCTAGGTGGGGGGGGGGGCATGTGACTGAGTGGGTGTGGCCAACTTGATGATACTCACACCCACACCCACTTGGTCACATGATCCCCCTTAACCACGCCCACTCAGTCACATGACCCCCCCTAACCATGCCCACAGGAAAAGGTAGGAAAATTTTTGGAATTTCAACCTATCTACCCACAATCTCCCTTCGCCAGTCGCCCCTGTTTCCCCTCCTTTAGCAGCCCTGGCCCTAGCCCCGCTTCCTCCCCCACCACATGGTGGGTGGGGCGAATGAGCAGCGACCGGGAGACTGGTTCGGGGGTGTGGCCAATTGGCCATCGTTACCAGTTCAGCGACCTTGGCCAAATTTCCGCCAACAGTTCACACAAACCAGTGCGAACCAGCTGAATACCACCTCTGCTACCACCGTGTAAAAGGAGCAGACTTCGTAATTGTCCCCAAAGCACAGAATATTCTGCAACGGACAGGAATCCAGCTGCAGAACCTCCCAGATGATGCTCGTGGAACGGAGTCCCTAAACCTAGAACAGTGAAAGTCTCCACAAGCCGTTTTTTTGCTAATGGGTCCATCCTTAAGAGTCATCAGCTGGTGAAAAAATATGTGGAATACATTCATCAGCTTTGTACAGACATGCCCCAAGGAGGGGAAAGTGATTTGTCACACTGCAGCTTGAATATCATCATGAAGTGAAAAGATAATTGCTCTTAAATTTCTCTCTCTCCCTTTTTCTTTAAGAATCATGAATGTAAAATGTTATAAAATACACTCGCGGATCACATTTCATATGTATAGAATAGCTGTTGCAACTAGGAGATCCACCCAGCAATTATGATAATATTTCTTCTGCTATTTTTTTCCCCCACTCCGATGCGGTTCATTCTTTCCTTGTATCGCCCCAAGGATGTTGCTTTAAATTCGCTGAAAAGAAGTTGCCTTGACAGATTTCATATTGCCCCGTGTAGTGTTTTTTTTCTTTGTATAAAGCAGGGGAAAAGAAATCTTTTGCAGGGAAGACCAAAAGAAGCAGGCATTTATGTTTTCCGAATGCTACAAAGAACGGGGTTAAAATAAATATCATGCATTCGGAATGCAGCTGCACACATTTCAAAGGGCTTGGTTCGAATTCCAAACAAGCATGTAACTGTAGATATTCACTGCTTCACTCTTTTTTTTTTTATTGAATACATTTGTGTGTTAACACAAGGGCTGCCCAGGGGTGAAATCCAAAATTTTTCCCTACCCATTCTGTGGGAGTGGCTTTTTTTATATATATATATATATATTTGATTTATATGCCGCCCTTCTCCAGAGACTCAGGGCGGCTTACAATGCGTTAAGCAATAGCCTTCATTCTTTTGTATATTTTATACAAAGTCAGCTTATTGCCCCCACAAACTGGGTCCTCTTTTCACCTACCTTAGAAAGGATGGAAGGCTGAGTCAACCTTGAGCCTTGGAGAGATTCGAACCAGCAGAAATTGCAGGCAGCTGTGTTAAGGACAGGGTGCACTAAACCACTGTACTATCAAGGCTTGGTGGGCATGGCAGGGGAAGGATACTGCAAAATCTCCATTCCCACCCCATTCTGGGGCCAGCCAGAGGTGGCATTTGCCGGTTCTCCGAACTACTCAAAATTTCCACTACCGGTTCTCCAGAAGCTGTTAGAACCTGCTGGATTTCACCCCTGGGGCTGCCCTTAAACATTATTTGGAAGCTGCAGCTGGTTCAGAATGAAGTGACATAAGCCGTTATGGGCATACAAAGTGATGCTCAGGTAACACCACTGCTTCATGGGCCACCATGGTCACCAGTAAGCTTCCAGTTACAATTTAAGATGTCATTATCACCCATAAAGCCCTTCATGGCATGCAGAGACTAGCTGTTTGAAGGACTATCTATCTTCTGTGATGTCTGTCCAGACATTGGCATACTTTGGGTCTCCTTAATTAAACATTGACGGAGCCCAGGAAATGGGTCTTCTCTGTTGTGGTAACTGCCCTCTAGATCAGCAACCTTCCAGAGATCTGAATGAGCCCTACTCTGACCTTATTTAGCTAAGCCTTGAAGACCTGACTCTTCTCTCAAGTGCTGAGCTAAGAATGCAGCAGGCTCTCTTGAGGAAAATAGAGAGTTGAAGGTTTGCTTTCTAATGGTCAGTCTGAGCATCTTGTTGTGACCTAGGCTTCCTGAGTCCTTAAAACACACGAGTAGTCCCAAAAACCTCTTTTATTGCAACAGCTGTGAATTACGTTCATTCACAGCTGAGTCCCAATTAGTTGCAAAAAGTCCTTCGGGATAATCATCAACTTTTATGTTCCTTGACACTCTGCCAAACACCTACTTGGCAAAGCCACACGGAGTCCAGAATCAAACAGAGATGCCAACTGGGAACAGAATTAACAACGTTGGTTTCCTGCAAAGGGCCCACGTGCCTTTGCTCCTCTTTTAAGCCTTATGTGAGGGACCAATCATCTCCAGGCTTTACTCCCGAGTCATCCCTTTTGTTTTAACTGTTCATGCCTTCTGGCAGCTCTGCGCAGGCTCCTCCTGTTCCTCTGCCTCTCTGCTGTCTGACTCTGGAGGCTTCAGAGTCCACGCATCACTCCCAGATGGCCCTGGCCCCATCTCTGCTTCTGACACAGAGACTTCATCCAGGCCTTCCCCAGACTCCAGGACTGGCCCATGTT
This sequence comes from Pantherophis guttatus, assembly GCF_059756535.1. Taxonomy (NCBI): domain Eukaryota; kingdom Metazoa; phylum Chordata; class Lepidosauria; order Squamata; family Colubridae; genus Pantherophis; species Pantherophis guttatus. Next base: position 201,977,650 of record NC_142065.1, read on the forward strand.
CCTCCCCAGCCTCCTCACTGTCTGACTCCGCTGCCAGCTGCACAGGCTGCTGGCGGACCACAACACATCTGTCATTTTCTTATGGGTTACAATCAGACTAAAATCAGAGAGAATATAATGGAAAAGAATGGCCTTTGCTATGGTTTAGGACTGTGATGGCAAACCTATGGCACGTGTGCCACAGGTGGCACACAGAGCCTTCTCTGCGAGCATGCGAGCTGTCGCCCCAGCTTAGCTGCACCACACATACGTGTGCGCCTCCTGCTGGTCAGCTGATTTTCGGGTCTCTGCCGTGCATGTGTGGAGGGGCAGGGCACATGTGGGGGAGTCGTGCGTGCATGTACAGGGGGCAGGGAGAGCATGGGGGGGGTGCAGTGTCTCCCCCCCACCGGTGGCCCATTTTTGATCCCAGAAGGCTGCAGGAAGGCTTACTAGGCCCAAAACAGTGCGCAGGGGGGGGGGTTGTGCACAAATGCGGGCGGGGGCAGGAGTTATGTGGGGGTGGTGTGTACATGCACGGGGTGGGGGAGTGCAGGGGGGTCACGTGTACATGTGCAAGGGGGTGGGGCACGAGAGGGGGTGTTGGCACACGAAGGGAAAAGGTTAGCCATCCCTGATTTAGGAGATAAACTTTGCCACCTTGAAAATGTTGTACCAGTAATCTAAGAGCTTTCTTCAGATCATCTCCAAAGGTTGTTGCAGAATCCGAACTGTAAATGTATTAGAAACAGAAAAATTAAAATATATTGGGAGCAATTAATATTAACTGTATCAAGCAGCTGATAGCGGAACAAAAAGCAAATGGAATGGCTGGCCTTGAGAAGTTGTGGATGCTCCATCACTGGACGCTTTTAAGAAGAGATTGGACAACCATTTGCCTGAGATGAGATAGGATTTTCTGCCTGAGCAAGGGTTGGACTAGAAGACCTCTGAGGTCCCTTCCAACTCTGTTATTCGGTTAAGCATGTTTTAATTAATCTTGCATGTCAGAAACATCAGATCAATCTTTATCTCAACCCGATGGACTTACTGAACTGTCTGTTGACATGCAAATGTTTAAATTCTAAATGTTTAGCATAGATCATCTATCGCTTTTTCTCTTTTTCATACGCCAGTTTGCTTTTGAATTAAATCTGAATCCAGATGTCTCTACTTTGCAGATGTGCATTACTCTTTGACCTCCACATACAGTCCAGCTTTCTCTAGGCAGATCAAAGAAACCGTCTGGGATAATTTGTTTTGTAGCCTTGACAGAGTACACAATTTTGATTTTTCATCTAATTGTAAGCCCTCTGGAGATCACAGTGCTTTTATACTTATATGTCATCGAAGAAATACTGTTGGCATCAACTGCTATTAATAGAAGCAGCAAGAGTCACCCAGGAGTAAACTGAGAGCTGGCTCTTATGAATTTGATGTGAAAGCTTCCACTATTTCATTTTTTTTTCTGCATTTTTTTTTAATAGTGCAGGAAATGGCCCCTGAGGGATCATAAATTTTAAACCCTGCTGCACCTTTGTCAAAAACAAAGCAAAACCAACAATTGTGGTTTGAAAAGAAAACTTGAAATGGTTCCCACCTAAGTGGATATACTACTATGTAACAATGTAGAGTATGTTGCGTGCAAGTTTTGGATTTTTTTAAAAAAAAGGATGTCAATCATTTGCAGGAGGTAACTTTGCTACTCCTACATGCTTTGACACGTTTGTTACACACAGTATAAATAATATGAGGAATGTAGGCTTGCTCATCATTTGTCATAAGTAGGAAATGAAAAGCCAGGTGAAAGGTGTACAAAGCACACCATTTGTAACCAACCAAACGATTCAAGGCCCAATAACTATTTACAGTACCTAGGCAGCTATTTAACCCCACACTGTCTCCACCTTGTTAGGATGACAAATAACAAATTGTCCTTCTTTTAGAAATGTTAGGCTGTGAAGAACAAAACAGAAGAATTGAACTTAGCATAACAGTTTGATTGCTTTCATATCGTTGAATAATATGAATTAAGCATTGTTTTAGTTTCTCTCTTTACCCCACCTAATTTTATTCCTCAGAATGTTATTTTGTTGAATGAATCTTTTGGCTTTGTTTTGCTTGACATATGCATTTCATACAGGATATAATCTATTTGTCAGGGCACGTCATCTGCTTTCCTATCGAAAGTGTTGGTGGTTAAAGTTTGCTTTTGGAAGTCTGTTGATTAGCGACTCCTATAAGAGCAATGGCTCAGCAGTTAAAGATGCTGAATTTATCATCTAGAAAGCTGACAGTCCAGGTTTGAGACCCGAGTACTGTGCCACGGGGTGAGTTCCCGTTCCTTGCTCCAGCTCCTGCCCATCTAGCAGTCTGAAACATGCAAATGCATCTAGATAAATAGGTACTACTTCGATGGGAAGGTAATAGCATTTCCTTGCGCCTTTGGCGAATATCCATGCTTGCCAAATGACCATGGACATTGTCTTTGGACAATGCCGGCTCCTGTGTGCAGCCCTCCTGAGCTCCATTTTCTCTGGCAGAGGGCTGCAGGACGCCGTCATGGCTGAAAACGGGGTCCAGAAGCCCATTTTCACTGGCAGAGTGCTCGGGCCTCCACAGGCGCCCCCAACACAAGTGACATCATGGTGTCCATGCCCCCTGGCCATCCCCCCTGCCCCCCGGAGTGAAACACAACCCTGATGTGGCCCTTAATGAAATCGAGTTTGACATCCCTGCCCTAGAGTGAGACACAATAGACAGGGATACTATTACCTTTTTATATTAGCCCCAAGTGAATTATTTTCACTTCTCTCTTTATATATCTTTGGAAATGCTTCTCTTCAGCCAGGCCTTTTAAAGGTTAAACATTTCAGTACACGTAAATTTTACATTGGTTTTTTTTTTCATTATTGTGCTTCTAATGTTCGGTTTATTTATTTTGTTGTTGGTATTTCTTTTTTTAAAAAAAAAATATTAGCCACTCTGGGCATTCTGCGAATGAAAAAGTAGCATAGAAATGAAATAAATAAATGCGGACGCTTTGCTTTTTTTTCCTGCTTTCCTTTAATTTCTGACATCTCTTAATGAAAAGAGTTATATTTCTTTTCTTTCTTTCTTTCTTTTTTTTTTTAAAGAAAGCTTTGCAGACGGTCCACATGCTGCAGAGTTTAAGCCAAATCTTGAATTTGCAAATGTTGGGTGAAGGAGAAAGATAAGAAATGTGCCTTCTCTTTTTTTTTAAATAAGCCCGCTTTTGGAAGATTAGAGGGCCAAAGAAATCCCAAATATGATTGCTACACCATATGTTGGCTCCCGCTATTTACCATTTAGTTAATTATAGTAGTGCGGAGTCCCTGTTGGATTTGATAGTAGTTGTCATCTTCCAGGAAAACAAGTAGCCCCAGCTGTTACAATTCATATTATTTATTTAGCACAACCTTATGCAGTCCAGTGAAATCTAATTTACTGAGTACCGAGTACATCATGCTGAAGAGCTTGTAGAAATCCCAAATGCAGCTTTTCCGTTTAACAAGAGCCTGCTCCTTGGAATCTTCTACACAGGATTTCATTAGTTGTGGACATGAGAGGAAGGACTGGTTTATTTGCTTGCATGCTTCTTTTTTTATATATACCGTGTTTCCCCAAAAATAAGACCCTGTCTTATATTTTTTCGAACCCCAAAATAAGTTCTTGGCCTTATTTTTGGGGAGGTCTTATTATTTTGGGGCACGTGGAACAAGACGGGGCTCCTCTTGCCATCTTACCTGATTCCCAGCTCTAACCCTAACCAGAGGAAATGGCGGGGACCAGCTGTGCATGCATTTAAATATTTTCAGGGAGGGCTTATTTTCAGGGAGGGCTTATTTTCAGGGAGGGCTTATTTTCAGGGGGAGGCTTATTTTAACGCATGCGCTCAAAAGCCCGATTGGGCTTTTTATCAAGGGATGTCTTATTTTCAGGGAAACAGGGTATATAAATAATACTTTTTTAAAAATGTAGGAACGGTATGTCAAATGAGCAGTTGGACCAACAGTCATGGTTCTAATTTTCTGTTGTCCTGATCTTTCAACACCAGGGGTGACTGGCATCTTCAAAGGTAGAGTGAGGTGTGTTGTGGTGTACCTTTTGGCAGTTCACAACCAACAAAGGCTGACTGGACTCTTGTATTTGAACCTACCAGCTAATTTCCGATTGATCCATGTCATGAGAGTCAAGGAAAACTGGTTCCTGATAGGTTCCTTGTCTAGGTAGACTTCCTAGAGATTCATTTTCAAGACGTTCTTCAGACCAGAGGTGGGTTTTAGCAGATTCTGACCAGTTCTGGAGAACCGGTAGCGGAAATTTTGAGTAGTTCGGAGAACCGGTAAATACCACCTCTGACTGGCCCCACCCCCATCTATTCTCTGCCTCCCTGAGTCCCAGCTAATCGGGAGGAAATGGGGATTTTGCAGTAACCTTCCCTTGGAGTGGGGAGGGAATGGAGCTTTTACAGTATCCTTTCCCTGCCACGTCCACCAAGCCACCCCCACCAAGCCATGCCACCCCCACCAAGCCACCCCCACCGAATCGGAACTGGTAGTAAAAATTTTTGAATCCCACCACTGCTTCAGACCAAAGGTTTCTGATTGGCTCTTGGTGCGGATGGACTTCTGATTGGTCTAATATGGACAATTCCATAGTAGCTGGTCCCTGATTGGACTTTCTTTGAGCCAGGATACTGCTAGGTGTTCGTTCTTGTGAAAAGAGCTGCAGCTTCTTTTTGATTCATTAAGAAATGTTTAATCTGGTGTGGGGGTGGCTAAAGACACTGAGTTTGTCTTTATGTCAGCTGAAAAGCTGACAGCCTGGGTTCGAGACCCAGTGCCGTGCGACAGGGTGAACTCCTTCCTTTGCTCCAGCTCCTGCCCATCTAGCAATTCGAAAGCATGCAAATATGAGTAGATAAATAGGTATCACTTCAGTGGGAAGGTAACAGCATTCCAAACTCTTCAGCATATAGATATGCTGGCCACATGACCTCAGAAGCATCTTAGGACAACACTGGTTCCCTCTGCTAAGAAACAGAAATGAGTACTACCCTTTAGAGTTGGACATGACTAGACAGGGGAAATATTTACCTTTCCCTTTTTAATCTGGGTGTGGCGGAAAGCTAGGATACATTCTTTGTTGAATTTCTAACTCTCCTCTTTCCGGTTGAAGTTGTTGGGATGTAAGGTTCAATTTGAAGGCACCAAAGTACTGGCAACTATGTCAAATTATGGATCTTGAGATCCATGAAATCCCACTCTCTTATTTATTTTATACTCAAGATTTTTTCCTGCTTTTCTTTTCTTTTTTCTTGAGTTTGCAGAAGACTGCAGTGCAATGGTGAAATCCAATTTTTTTTACTACTGGTTCTGTGGGCATGGCTTTGTGGGCGTGGCTTTGTGGGCATGGCAGGAAATGGATACTGCAAAATCCCCATTCCCTCCCCACTCCAGGGGGAAGGATATTGCAAAATCTCCATTCCCACCCCACTCTGGGGCCAGCCAGAGGTGGCATTTGCTGGTTCTCCGAGCTACTTGAAATTTCCGCTACCGGTTCTCCAGAACCTGTCAGAACCTGCTGGATTTCACCTCTGCTGCAGTGGCAACCATTGATCCCTATGGTTGGCTCTATTATCTCTCTGCCAGTGATAGCAGGCATTTGATAGTGATGAGGACAAGGTCCAACAAATTTGGTACACCTTGATAGTACGCTTTGATGGTGTTCCTGAGCTGATTTGTAATATTATGATCATGAAACAGATAACATGCTTATGATGGGGAGAAATATGAAGGATGGTTCTTTTTATACTGATTTGCATAAACAGGGAGAATCATTGATGTCAAAGCAACATTGATTTTTTTGGGTTCATCAATGATCTGTGAGTACCTTCAGGTTTTTCATTAGGAGGCTGGAGGATAAAATATACGAAGAACGGTTACAGGAATTGGATATATCTAGTCTAATGCAAAGAAGGACCAGGGGAGGCAGGATAGCAGTGTTAAGCATTTGAAGGGCTCTTACAAAGATGAGGAGTTCAAACTATTCTCCAAAGCCCCAGAAGGCAAGGCAAGAAACAATGGATGGAAACCAACCAAAGAGAGAAGCTACCTAGAACGAAGGAGAAAATGCCTGAAAGTTAGAGCAATCAAGAATAACTGGCTTCCAGAAGTTGTGGGTGCTCCATTACTGGATCCTTTCAAGAAGAGACTGCACAACCGTCTGTCTGAAATGGTATAGGGCAGGGGTCTGCAAACTTAAATACTCAAAGAGCCATTTGGATCCGTTTCCCACAGAAAAGAAAACACCGGGAGCCACAAAACCTGGGTGGGCGTGGCCAACTCAATGTCACTCACTTCCACCAATCACATGACCACCCTAGCCATGCCTACCCAGCTGGTCATTAGGACAGAGAACCGGTTGTTAAAAAACACCGGGAACCACAAAACCCTTTTGACATCTCTCTCTCTCCCTCCCACCCTCCCCACCTCTCTCTTTTCCCCCCTCTCTCTGTATCTCTCTATGTCTCTCTCTCTGTCTCCCCCTTTCTCTCTGTATCTCTCTATGTCTCTCTCTCTCTCCCCTTCTCTCTGTATCTCTCTATGTCTCTCTCTCTCCCCCTTTCTCTCTGTATCTCTCTATGTCTCTCTCTCTCTCCCCCTTCTCTCTGTATCTCTCTATGTCTCTCTCTCCCCCTTCTCTCTGTATCTCTCTATGTCTCTCTCTCTCTCCCCTTCTCTCTGTATCTCTCTATGTCTCTCTCTCTCTCCCCTTCTCTCTGTATCACTCTATGTCTCTCTCTCTCTCTCCCCTTCTCTCTGTATCTCTTTATGTCTCTCTCTCTCCCCCTTTCTCTCTGTATCTCTCTATGTCTCTCTTTCTCTCCCCCCTTCTCTCTGTATCTCTCTATGTCTCTGTCTCTCCCCCTTCTCTCTGTATCTCTCTATGTCTCTCTCTCTCTCCCCTTCTCTCTGTATCTCTCTATGTCTCTCTCTCTCCCCCTTCTCTCTGAATCTCTCTATCTCTCTCTCTCCCCCTTCTCTCTGTATCTCTCTCTGTATCTCTTTCTCTCCCCCTTTCTCTCTGTATCTCTCTATGTCTCTCTTTCTCTCCCCCCTTCTCTCTGTATCTCTCTATGTCTCTCTCTCTCTCCCATTCTCTCTGTATCTCTCTATGTCTCTCTCTCCCCCCTTCTCTCTGTATCTCTCTATGTCTCTCTCTCTCTCCCCTTCTCTCTGTATCTCTCTATGTCTCTCTCTCTCCCCTTCTCTCTGTACCTCTCTGCCTCTGCCCTGGCCACTTCTCCATTCCCCGCCGTCACCCTTACCTTCTCAGGCTAGGCGAAGAGTGACTGGGAGGAGAGGGCCAGCCAGTGGTGGGATCACCTGACAGGGAGCCACAGCAGAGGGCCCAAAGAGCCGCATGCGGCTCAGGAACCACAGATTGCTGACCCCTGGTATAGGGCAATGATGGCAAACCTTTTCAGCACCGAGTGCTGAAAAGGGAGCGTGCGCGTCTGGACAACAATCCGGAAGAGAAGCTGCCCAGGGCACATGTGTGTGCCTGAAAATGAGCTTCCAGTTTCAACTAATGAACTTCCGGTTTCAGCCAGCTACTCTTGCGGGTTTCTGGAGCACATGCGCACATGACAGTCGGTTGGCCGGCGTGCATGTTCATGCAGGAAAACAGAAGACCAGCTCTTCTAGTTTCCGGCACTGCTGCATGCAAAACGGCCAGCTGATCATCGCACGTGCACGCGCGATGATCAGAAACCCACAAGAGGAACGGGCACCACTGCTTGTGCCAGGCGTCATGGCTCTGCGTGCCACTTCGGGCACGCGTGCCATAGGTTCGCCATCATGGGTACAGGGCCTCCTGCTTGGGCAGGGGGTTGGACTAGAAGTCCTCCAAAGTCCCTTCCAACTTTATTATTCTATGTTGGATGAATATCTATAGGAACAGTTTAAGCTACTCTTTGCTCAGTGGAAATCTGCTCATCGCAAGATGGGCTCTAACATTGTTGCAATCAAAACAGATTTGCATTGCCTTATGGGATTGTTCTTGGACTTCAGTCTTTGGAAATAAAATTGAAATAGAGTTATTTACTTCAAGGCTAAAGTACAATAAGCATTTCCTCCAAATTTTATGTAGAAAAAAAATGACATTGTGAATAAAACAGTGCTTTGACACTGATAATTGTTCAAATGTTGCTTATAAGTTTGCTAAACAACCTTCCTTCCTTCCTTCCTTCCTTCCTTCCTTCCTTCCTTCCTTCCTTCCTCCCTCCCTCCCTCCCTCCCTCCTTCCTTCCTTCCTTCCTTCCTCCCCCCCTCCCCTCCCCTCCCCTTCTCTTCCCTTCTTCCTTCCTGTTGCCATTAAGGTCATGGCATAGAGCTTTGTAGTAAATCTGGAATTTGCTGAGTGAGAAAATGAAGATTTATACAAAGCTAACTTGAACAAATGGTGAATAATTGATTTAACTGACCTGACAGCTCATACTATGCTAGTAAATAATACATGACGTCTCCTTCTTCTTCGTCTTCCTTTACTATGCGGATAATTTAGTATTCGTCACATTTTTATTTCTTCCAATAAGATACTTCAGGGATTAAATGATTCCTGACCACTGCCTCCCCAAAATGATATTTGACACACGAATCATACTATTCTCTTTCTTTATCTTCTAAGTTGTAGGCTATGGATGGGCATTTCTGCTGTTCTTGAGGGCCATCTAAATCAGGGGTGAAATGCCCTGGATCGGACCGAATCGCCCAATCCGGTAGCGATCTTAAGTCTCCTTAAGTCTCAGTCCCCAGGTGTGCCTTGTGAAGAGGGGCAGGGCGCTCTCCTCCCAAGTACTTGAGTCAACCCAGGCTGTTCCCACTGTGGGAACAGCCTGTGGGAAGGGGCATTTGTCGAGAACAAATGCTGAATTCATGGAGTGTTGGTGTGCCATTGCTGATGTTGGACGTTTCTTGGACTTCTTGCTTTATTTCTTGCTTCCTGGATTAATTGCCTTGTTCCTTTGCTACCTGGACTAATTGACTTATTCCCTTGCCCTGCTGGATTTCTTGCTTTGCAGCCGTTGTGCTCACAGTGTTGTGTTGGACTACTTGCAGCCAGAGGCTGCTGGAGCTCTGTGTGTGTGTGTGTGTGTGTGTGTGTGTGTGTGTGTGTGTGTGTGTGAGAGAGAGAGAGAGAGAGAGAGAGAGAGAGAGAGAGATATCACTTTGTTCTGGGACTTGCCAGAAATGTGGGAGCATTTGGGGGAAATTTGGAGCAATAAAGGGGCGGTTTGAACTATCAGTTGACTGTGTTGCCTCTGTGCCATGCCCCAGGTCATCACAAGAACACTGTTACCTTCCCACCAAAGTGGTACCTATTAATCTACTTGCATTTACATGCTTTTAAACTGGGCAGGAGTTGGGGCGAGGAACAGGAGCTCACCCCATCCTGTGGTGCTTGCGTTTCGAACCCAGGCTGTCCAGCTGCAAGCTCAGCATCTTTAACCGCTGACCCATCGCACTCCCAAGGGGGCCTTTACAAAAACATAACTATTTTGGAAACATTGCTGTTTAACATACGTGGACTGGATGTCTTTTGCAACCCTGATTAATTTTATATTGCTTTGAGGGTTTAATGGGGTTTGCACACTTTTGTAATCATCTTCTGCAGTGAATAAAGTTCCTGGATTGCAGAAAAAAATCTGAGTACGTTTCTTTGGAACAAAAAAAGCTGCTCATTGCTGCACAGTGGATTAGACCCAGATTTATGGATGCTGTGAAGAAACCCATTTAAATATATGGGACAGCTTAGTCAAGACTAATTTAAATTCCCTACCTTCAATCACTTCCCCCAAGTCTTAGCCACCCCTGATCTAACCCATAATTTCTAGCCCCAAAAAGTCTAATTTCCAGTAAGAGGGTACTATACCATCATCAAGACGATGATAGACATATAAATAAGATTGTCTCTATAACTATTCTAGACACAGGCAAATAAATCTCACCTAATTAGGTATTTGTTTTATATACTGATCACAGTTTCACTAGGGCAGATTGTTAGAGTGTTCACAGCAGCCTGTTCCTTTCTTTCTTTATTTGTATTTTTAAAAATAAGGCTCCCAAGGTACTCATACCTTAGCATTTGTCTGCTTTTGTATCATAACAAACTTTATTACCGTTATTATTCAATTAAGCAGTTGCATTAGAAAATAAGTTTTCTAAGGCCCAAAAAAAGCAGCCGTGGTCAAACCAGAGATACGATCAGGAATAGCGTTGCTGCCAAAATTCAAAATTAATCAGCTCATACATCAAATCTGGTAGTTTCATAATTCTCTTAGGAATAGTAAAACCTCTCTTTGGTCCAAGAAGCTTATATATTTTCATAATTCAGACCAAGATTGATTAAGAGTTAATTTACATGCTCTACAGCTCTGTAAGACTGCAATCTTGGCCCAACTAAGTGACTCGCTGTTACCATCCCATCAGCCTAATTTGGTAAACCTAATGCATTTAATAGTCGAGAGAGGAATTTGCAGAATAACAGAGTCGGAAGGGACCTTGTAGGTCATCTAGTCCAACCCTCTGCTCAAGCAGGAGACCCTACACCAGTGATGGGTTTCAATTTTTTTTACTACCGGTTCTGCGGGCGTGGCTTAGTGGGCAGGGCATGACTTGGTGGGCGTGGTGTGGTGGGCGTGGCAGGGGAAGGTTACTGCAAAATCCCCATTTCCTCCTGATCAGCTGGGACTTGGGAGGCAGAGAATAGATGGGGATGGGGCCAGTCAGAATTTTTACTACCGGTTCTCCGAACTACTCAAAATTTCTGCTACCGGTTCTTCAGAACTGGTCAGAACCTGCTGAAACCCACCTCTGCCCTACACCATTTTGGACAAATAGCAGTCCAGTCTCTTCTTGAAAGCTTCCAGTGATGAAGCTCCCACAACTTCTGAAGGCAACTTCTGTTCCATGGGTTGATTGCTCTCCCTGTCAGAAAATGTCTCCTTATTTCTAGATTGAATCTCTCCTTGATCAATTTCCATCCGTTATTCCTTGTCTGGACTTCAGGTGCCTTGGAAAATAGTTTGAAACCCTCCTCTCTGTGGCAACCTCCGTTCCATTGGTTGATTGTTCTCCCCGTCAGAAAATTTCTCCTTATTTCCGTGATCAGGTTTCATCCATTGCTCAATGCACCATTGTATACAAAGTAGGAAGAACCAACTTATGACTAATACAGGTAGTCCTTGACGTACGACCACAATTCAGTCCAAAATTTCTGCTGCTAAGTGAAACAAGTGAAAGTCATTTTACGACTTTCTTGCTGCAGTTGTTAAGTGAATCACAGCAGGGGTGAAATCCAGCAGGTTCTGACAGGTTCTGGAGAACCGGTAGCAGAAATTTTGAGCAGTTTGGAGAACTGGCAAATATCACCTCTGACTGGCCCCAGAATGGGAAGGGAATGGGGATTTTGCAATATCCTTCCCCTGGAGTGGGGTGGGAATGTAGATTTTGCAGTATCCTTCTCTTGCCACGCCCACCAAACCATGCCCACTAAGCCATACCACACCCACAAGCCACGCCCACAGAACCGGTAGTAAAAAAAATTGGATTACACCACTGAGCGGGATCAGTGGTGGGATTCAAATAATTTAACAACCAGTTCTCTGCCCTAATGACCGGCTGGGTAGGCATGGCTGGGTGGTCATGTGACTCGGTGGGCATGGCCAACTCGACATCACTCACATCGAGGGTTGCCTCGCCTCACCTGGTCTCTCCTCGCCATGCCCAGCCTCACCTCACCTCTCCTCCCCCAGCCACCCCTTGTCACACTCCTGGCCTCGCCTGGCCTCTCCTCGGCTTACGACCACAATTGAGCCCAAAATTTATGTTGCTAAGGGAGAAATTTATTAAGCGTAGAACCTTAATTTAACGGACAAGCCCTCTATTTAATAGACAGCGCCTGATTTAACAGACACTACTTCATTAAATGGAGACAGTATCTGCTTGTAAAATGGGTTTGATATGTTTGCCAATTGTAGGACTAAAAGATTATCGTACAGTTCAGATTTCCCAGATATTTAATTCATTAAGTAGGAATTCATAGCTGAATATCAACATGTTGTCTGTTAATCCTAAAATTACTTCTTATTAAATCAAGAACGGTATAGTTCCACCATTCCAATGAGAGGTACGAATGTCCCTTAGGCAATTTCCACATAAAACGCTATGCAGCATGCTACCCTCAGGAAATAAAGCATGGGTAAGAGAAGCAGAAAGCAAATTCAGAGCTTAAAGAATGCACTGCAAGATGTGCAGGAATTGAAGTTCAACCATAGGTCCTAAATGCTTTAAGTATTCCACAGACAGCTGTGAGGATCAGAAGGTGAGCAAGGAACCAGGAACCATGAGGTAAAGCCAACAACCATCACCACGCAACAGGCCAAGGCAAGAAGCATTTCAAAAAAGAAGACACGAATCAGGTCCAAAGAGGAACTAAGAGTTTACCCAAGTTCAGAATAATCTTTTTTTTTTTATCAAGCAGGGCTTATAGGAAGAAGTTGTCTTGTATAGTTCTTCCACTTCAACTAGCTGCTACTTTTCTGGGATAACAGAGTTGGAAGGGACCTTGTAGGTCATCTAGTCCAACCCCCCGCCCAAGCAGGAGACCCTACACCATTTCTGACAGGTGGCAGTCCAGTCTCTTCTTGAAAGCTTCCAGTGGTGAAGCTCCCACAATTTTTGAAGGCAACTTCTGTTCCATGGGTTGATTGTTCTCACTGTCAGAAAATGTCTCCTTATTTCAAGATTGAATCTCTCTTTGATCAGTTTCCATCCATTATTCCTTGTCTGGCCTTCGGGTGCCTTGGAAAATAGGTTGAAACCCACCTCTCTGTGGCAGCCCCTCAAATATTGAAACACTATTATCATGTCTCCCCTGGTCCTTCTCTTCACTAGACTCATGTTTTAGTCTCCAGTCCCCTAATCATCCTGGTTGCTCTTCTCTGCACTCTTTCTAGAGTCTCAACATCTTTTTTATAGTGTGATGACCAAAACTGGATGCAGTATTCTAGGTGTGGTTTTACTAAGGCTTTATAGAGTGGTATTAGTACCTCACATGATCTTGATTGAATCCCTCTGTTAATGCAATTTAGAATTGCATTGGCTATTTTAGCTGCCGCTGCACACTGTTGTGATGAATAAAATCAATTCAGGCTGAGGATAACTCATAGAGAGGATGCTATTTGCATTTTGGTGATGGACTACTTGGGACAACCATCCACAATTTCAACAGTTCCTAACAATTGTTACTTGTCCTCTTCTTCAACTTCAGAGGAATCCAGAGAAGGACATCGTATAAAGCAGCGGTCACGAACTGGTGGTCTGTGAACCACTGGTGGTCCATGAGAAAATTTTGGTGGCCCGCAGAAAAATTATTTGCCTTTTTCATATTGCACTAAATCAGGAGTCCTCAAACTACAGCCCCTGGGCCGGATATGTGGAATGAATATTTGTGTTGCTGCAGAGAGTCTCCCCCTTCAGGATCTTTTTATGCAGGTCGGAGGAGGGAAGAAATTCCGACTTGGGGTCTGCTTCAGCCTCCTGGTGTGGGGCTTTGATGAAGGCTGGAGGGAAGTACCACTGATGGCAAAGAGCTGAAGGGCCTTGTTCCAGTGGGACTGCATCATGGCCTGGAACTGGCTGACCATCTCAGCCTGCTGAGCCTCCAGGCGCCAGTACCTGGCCTTGCACTCCCACAAGTCTTCCCTCTTCTTGGAAAGCCTATGCTCATAGTCCTCAGTGAGGTGCTTCTGCTGAGCCTCCTTCTCGGTCAGATCCAATTTGAACTGAGATGTTTTGCCAACTCTTTCTCGTGGTGGCTGCTTAGTTCCAACAACTGCTTCCTGTTGGTGCCCTAAAGAGCCCGGGTGGGGAGGCGAGGAGTGGCTGGGAGGGGAGGGGCGAATAGAGGTCGGTGAGGTGCCCCTCGATGTGAGTGACATTGAGTTGACCATGCCCACCCAGTCACATGGCCACCTAGCCACGCCCACCCAGCCGGTCATTAGGCAGATCATATTAATGGTCTGTGGGATTTAAAATTATGAATTTAGTGGTCCCTGAGGTCCGAAAGGTTGGTGACCCCTGCTCTAGAAGGCCAGAGCCAAATCACTTCTAAAATTCATGCCAGAAAACTTCACAGACTGATCCAGACAGGGAGTAAGAGGCAACTAAGCTCAGATATCATATGTGAGAGAAAGAGGATGAAGGCAGTCCCTCCTTAATAGTTCAGAGAGTATATTGTAGATGCAGATGGTAGAATCCTCAGCCTGGCAAGATTTTGTCTATGGGCATGAAAGGTCTCAGTTTGGAAGAATTACTACATGTCATTCTTGGTTTGGGGCCTGACAAGGAGGCTGCATTCAGAAATCTCAACTATGTAGACTGTGGTTACTTGGGATTACATAGGTATGGGTACTTCTGGGCTAGTTGTCAAGAAAAACAGATAAAGCCCTTTCAGAAAAAGAAATAAACAACATACATTCTACATGAGCTACACTAGGTGCTAATATGTTCCTATCCTAGTGTTGACTTTTTATACCTGACTTTTTATTCTAATACTGTCACAGAGAGGAGGGAGGGGGTCAACCTATTTTCCAAGGCACCTGAAGGCCAGACAAGGAATAATGGATGGGAACTGATCAAGGAAAGATTCAACCTAGAAATAAGGAGAAATTTTCTGACAGTGAGAACAATCAATCAATGGGACAGAAGTTGCCTTCAGAAGTTGCAGAGAGCTTCATCACTGGAAGCTTTCAAGAGGAGACTGGACTGCCATCTGTCAGAAATGGTGTAGGGTGTCCTGCTAGGGTGGGGTGTGGGTTGGACTAGATGATCTACAAGGTCCTTCCAACTCCTATTCTATTCTATTCTATTCTATTCTATTCTATTCTATTCTATTCTATTCTATTCTATTCTATTCTATTCTATTCTATTCTATTCTATTCTATTCTATTCTATTCTATGACACAGTGGTACAGTAGTTAGAGTGAAGTATTGCAGGTTACTTCTGCTGGCTGCCAGATGACTGCAATTTGGCAATCTCACCAGGCTCCAGGTTGACTCAGCCTTCGATCCTTCTGAAGTGGGTAAAATGAGGACCCAGATTGTTGGGGCCAATAGGCTGACTCTGTAAACCACTTAGAGAGGGTAAAATGGTATATAAGTGTAAGTGCTATTGCTATTCTGTTCCATTCCGTTCCACTCCGCTCCACCTTAAAATGTTATAGTATTGATTTTATATACAGGACTAAACCTTTCTCACTCTTTATACTCTGAAGGAACCCTTGAAATAATTTTTCGCTCTCATGGCACACAAATGGCAAAACAATGCAAAATGTTGCAATTCACTTCTAACCAGGGGTGAAATCTACTTACCTTCCCAACCAGTTTGGAAGTGCATGTGCCGTTTTCTTTCACCCAATTATACTATGAATTCCAACATTTGTAATAATCAGAATCTTTTTGGTTCCTAAGTAATTTCGTTAACCGGTCTGCCTCTGCGCATTCTGTAATTTTCCAAATCAATTTATTTTCTGTGGGTATTAATTCATTTTTCCATTCTTGCGCGTATAGTATCCTAGCTGCAGTAGTGATTTTATTTATTTATTCATTTTATTTCTATACCGCCCTTCTCCCGAAGGACTCAGGGCGGTGTACAGCCTAATTAAAAACATAAAGTAATGTGGAGGATCAAGTACCATTTTTCCTTAGTTATTTTGTCTGGTTTCATTTTTTTTTTTTAAAGAACCTCTTTGGCCGAAGAGGTTGTAGAAAAAATGCTTTTAAAACTAAAAAAAAAAAAAAAAAAAAAAAGTTGGCCACACCCACCCAGTCACATTACCCCCTACCAAGCCACGCCCAGAGAACCGGTAATAACAAATTTTACATTTCACCCCTGTTCTAGAGTCATATTTCATCTTTGCCTAGGAGTCTAGGATTATGTGGCCCTGGTGGTAGACTCTGCCACATGGAGTTTCCTCTCTTTAAAAGAAATGCAGCTGGCCCCTTTTTCTTTTGTTAAGATACATTATTCCTTTCAATGTATTCCATTCCTTTGGCTTTTTAACTGTAAGCTTGTTAGTTTTACATCGTGTGCTGCATTGATGGCTTAATTTTCTGATTACGCTTAAATTTGCTTACCATTAGTTTATGATTTATGTACTCATCATATTGATGTGGACTGCATGCTTTATAGAGAGAGCCGGCTTGGGGAGATTGTGGTCTTGAACGGAAGCAATGTAATGTATTATAATCAATCAAACGGTCTTACTGAATGCTTAAGGGCAATATTTAAGTACTGTTCTCCTGGGCCTATCGTCTAATTTGGAACTCTTACAGTGCCTTGGATTTGATTTGGAAGAGAGATGCTTAAAAATATACGCATGTGCATGAACACCTCGCCTGTTGTGACTCATTAAAACAGCTGTGTCTTTAGATTACTTCTGAATCAAGTCTGAAGCATTGCACAGCCCTATTGGAACGTTTTTCCTCCCAAATATTTTAAAATTGGAGATACAAATAGCCTTGTTACTGGGGTGTTTTTTTGGGGGGGAGGAAAGGGTTTTGTGTGTGTATGAAATAGATCTGGGATGGTGAACCTATGGCACATGTACCACAGGTGGCATGCGGAGCAATTTCTGCGGGCACACGAGCCATCGCCCTAGGTCAGCTCCACCGTGCATGCGCGCATGCCTCCCACTGGCCAGCTGATTTTCGGTCTCTGCCGCACATGCGGGAGATGCGCGTGCATGGCCATGCTGCCATGCCCCTCCCAGGAGTCTCCACACAGCCCATTTTGGATGCCAGGTAAGTCCAGGGCTCGCATAGAGGCTCTGGGAGGGTGAAAAATGGGCCTACTGGAAGTCTGGAAACGGGCCGTTTCCAGCCTCCAGAGGGCCGGGAGAGGCCATTTTCACCCTCCTGGAGGCTTCAAGAAAGCCTCTGGAGCCTCTGGAGCCTGTGGAGGGCTTTAGGGAGGACTGCTAGGCCCAAAATGGGCCACGGGGGTGGGGTCATGTGCGCATGTGTGGGGGAGTGGGAGAGCACGGGGGGTCGCACATGTCTGCACAGTAGGGGCAGAGCAGCATGGGGGGGGCGTTGCATTATGGGTGTGGGCACACACGCGTGTGCTATTGCGTGCGCGCGCTTTCGGCACCTGAGGAAAAAAAGGTTAGCCATCACTGAAATAGATGAAAGGATTTTTGTTTCCATCTCATTATCCACCCTTTTTTTAAGTCAACAGAAGTGAAGCTCATCATAGGTGACCTTGAAATGGTTTCTGAGTGTTTGGAGATAGACAACAGCAGCAGTAGAGTAGTTTGAATATAACTGAGAATATGGTAATAAAAGCAAATGGTAATAAGAGGATTTTTTTTTCTCCCCCTGACTAATATTTATTTTGATAGAAGAGATTTATTAGATTTAGAGTCACTTGTCTTTGGGTAAATATTGCTTTATGATGTATAGGTACTTCAGAGATCTTTTCAGACTCCTGTAAGATATTCAAGTGTTCAATTTCAGTTCCTCCAACCGGTAGAAATATGGTACCATGTCTGGTTGAAAGTACTTACTTCACTTTCTGTAGGAGATGAAGAAGCTCAGCTGGAAGGCAGAGTTAAATGTGTTATCAGTTTAGAGTCACTGCATTGCCACAAGAGACTCAAATCCAGCCCCATGAATTCCGCTAACCCTTATCTAGCGCCAATTTAGCTTTGACCATTAGTTGATTCTTGTGTATAAGTAGCAATAATAAACACATCTGTGCTTTGAACTCAAGGAATGCTCCTGATTATTTGCACCTAATGCTTTCCCAACAATTAGCCAACTGAACAATCACTTTTTAAACTGTGTGTGCCTTCAAGTTATTGTTGATGCCTAGCAAATGTCTGGATCAGTCTGTGAAGTTTTCTGGCATGAATTTTAGAAGTGATTTGGCTCTGGCCTTCTAGAGCAGGGGTCACCAACCTTTCGAACCTCAGGGACCACTAAATTCGTAATTATAAATCCCACAGACCACTAATATGATCTGCCTAATGACCGGCTGGATGGGCGTGGCTAGGTGGTCATGTGATTCAGTGGGCGTGGTCAACTCGATGTCATTCACATCGAGGGGCGCCTCACCAATGTCTATTCGCCCCTCCCCTCCCCACCACTCCTCGCCTCCCCACCCGGGCTCTCTAGGGCCCCAACAGGAAGCAGTTATTGGAGCTAAGCAGCCACCACAAGAAAGAGTTGGCAAAACAACTGACTCAGTTCAAATTGGTTCTGACCAAGAAGGAGGCTCAGCAGAAGGACCTCACTGAGGACTATGAACATAGGCTTTCCAAGAAGAGGGAAGACCTACGGGAGTGTAAGGCCAGATACTGGCGCCTGGAGGCTCAGCAGGCTGAGATAGTCAGCCAGTTCCAGGCCATGATGCAGTCCCACTGGAACGAGACCCTCCAGCTCTTCTCCGCCAGCAGTGCTTCCATCCAGCCTTCGCCCAAAACCCCGCACCAGGAGGCTGAAGCAGACCCCAAGTTGGAATTTCTTCCCCCCTCTGACCCACACAAAAAGACCCTGAAGGGGGAGACTTTGCAGCAAGACAAACGTTCATTGGACGTATCTGGCCCAGGGACCGTAGTTTGAGGACCCTTGATTTAAATAATAAAAAATGCAAATAATTTTACTGCGGACCACCAAAATTTTCTCGCAGACCACCAGTGGTCCATGGACCAGCAATTGGTGACCACTGTTCTAGAGAGTGACTGGTTCAAGGTCACACAGCTGGCTTCATGCTTAAGGTGGCACTAGAACTCATGGTATCCTAGTGTTGGGCCCATGTCCAAACCAGTTCCCATCACTTCTACAGTGGAATGCCCTCTTGGTTGTATCTCCTTCTATATCACTCATTTCTGGGGACCAACAGAGCAGTGAAGATGACAGTAGGGAGTTTTTAATTGAGTGGGAAGCATCTGTTCCTCTTGCCATTATTAAAAATAGAGAGTCCAAACCAGTGGTGAAATCCATGACACATGACCCTGGGACCAGTGGTAGGTTTTACTTACCTTTGCTACCGGTTCGCTCGCATGCGCAGAGCATATTTGATGACATCCAGGCGGGTGGGCATTGTTGTGGTCCGTCAGCAGCCCGCGGAGCTAGCAGCGGAGTCAGACAGTGAGGAGGCTTGGGAGGACAATTGGCCAGTCCTGGAGTCAGGGGAAGGTCCCGACGAGGACTCTGCATCAGAGGCAGAGATGGGGCCAGGGCCATCTGGGAGCGATGCGCAGACTCTGGAGCTTGCAGAGGCGGATAGCAGAGAGGCAGAGGAACAGGAGGAGCCTGTTCCTAGTGCACACATGCAAAGAGCTGCCAGAAGGCAAGAGCAGCTAAAGCAAAAAGGATGACTCGGGAGTAAGGCCAGGAGGTGATTGGCCCCTCCCAGAAGGCTTAAAAGAGCAGCAATGGCTCTTGGGATCTTTGTAAGAAAGCAATGTTGCTATAATTGTTTCTTGTCTTGCTATATATGTTTCTTGTCGGCGTCTCTTGCTTCTGAACTTTTGCCAAGAAAAGCCTTTGGCAGGGTGCCAAAGTAGACAAAGGTTGGTGATAAGGTCG
The DNA here is from genome assembly GCF_059756535.1 of Pantherophis guttatus. Classification (NCBI taxonomy): domain Eukaryota; kingdom Metazoa; phylum Chordata; class Lepidosauria; order Squamata; family Colubridae; genus Pantherophis; species Pantherophis guttatus. The sequence continues at coordinate 201,997,311 of NC_142065.1, forward strand.
AAGGACTGTTTATGAAGAATTTGTTTTTTGATTTAATTTGGACTAAGCTGAGAATGAAGTAATTCTCAGCTGTTCTAATAAAATATGTTTGTTTAGGACTGATTGTGTCTGGTAATAACTACTTGGGCCTAGGTCACAACAGGCAGAGCCTCCCGCCACCACTACTACCAGTTCCCTGAACCGGGGTGAACTGGTAGCAATCCACCACTGCCTGGGACCCTGCAACTGTTATAAATATGAACCAGCTGTCAAGCATCCGGATGTAAATTATGTGACCATGGGGATGCTGCAAAGGTCATAAGTGTGAAGAATGGTCATAAGTCACTTTTTTTCAGTGCTGTTGAAATGCCATTTGAATGGTCACTAAATGAACTGTTGTAAGTCAAGGACTATCTGTAAATAGATAAAATGAAATGAAATGAAATATAATCTAAACTAATCTAAACTAATCTAAACTCTAAACTCTAAACTCAAACTCTAAATCTAAAATCTAAAATCTAAACTCTAAACTCTAAACTCTAAACTCTAAACTCAAACTCTAAATCTAAAATCTAAAATCTAAAACCTAAAACCTAAAACCTAAAACCTAAAATCTAAAATAATATAAAATATAAAATAAGGAAAGAAGAAAGGAAAGAAGAGAAAGAAAGAAAGAAAGAAAAGAAGGAAAGAAGGAAAGAAAGAGAGAGAGAGAGAGAGAGAGAGGAAGGAAGGAAGGAAGGAAGGAAAAAAGAAAAGAAAAGAAAGAAAGAAAGAAAAAAAGAAAGAAAGAAAGAAAAAGAAAGAAAGAGAAGCATTCGATTCCCATATCCTACATGCTGCATTTCAATCTTGTTTACTTGCTCCTCACTGGATTTTCAAACCCAGTTGGGCCAGCTTGGGGGCTGAAGGCTCACTTCCTTGCCAAAGCCCATTCTTCCTCTTAATAGCCCCTTTTCTCCATTATCAACCCAGCTATTTTCTAACTTCCTGTCATCCTGTCATCTGGCTTTGCTTTCCTGATAGGGACAAAATGCGGATATCCACACGCTGCTTGGACACTGGCGGGATTTACGGCATGATAAAACAGGGCGGATTTATGGCGCGCAAAGTTGTCTATCATTCGTGTCTCTGGCAATAACTGGAAGTTATGGTCTCTTATTTATTCTTTGGGATGGGGAGGGGGCGGCGGGGGTTGCTGGTGATTGGTGATTGTTTCCTTTCGATTCCTGACATTTATATATTTAGGTCATTTCCCTGCTTCTTTGCACTGCACTCACACACACACCCCTCATTCCAATAAAATGTAGCCTATTTTTAGAACAGAGTGTGTTAAGGCACTATATCTGGCTACGGAACCCCAGCAGAGCAGATGCGGTGCAGGGGTGGATTCTACTTACCTTTACTACCGATTAGCGTGCGCGCTTGCTTCGCTCACGTGCGTGCCTTGCTTCTGTGCATGCGCAGAAGCTTCTGCGCATGTGAAGATCGCTGATGATGACATCTGGGGCAGTGGGCGGGGCCTCCCGCTGGTTTTACTACCGGTTCTTGCGAACCGGTCCGAACCGGGAGCAACCCACCACTGATGCGGTGGTAGAATAATAGAAACTTTATTCAGGATGCATTGAGTCCGAATAAAAATTATATAGTTGGAAAACATCACAGCAGTCATAAAGTTCAAACTCCTGCTTAGAGCAGGGATTTCAACTGAGTTTTATGGAATGCTTAAGTTCTAACAAGAAGAACAAAAGTGCAAGAATGTTAATGAGTGATCCAATTTAGGACTAAAGAGTAATTTCCTGACAACGAGAACAATTAATCAGTGGAAAGGCTTCCCTCCGGAAGTTGTGGGTGCTCCATCACTGGAGCTTTTTAAGAAGAGACTGGACAGCCATGTATGTCCAGAAGGGTATAGAGTCTCCTGGTAGAGCAGAAGGTTGGACTGGAAAACCTCTAATCAGGGATGGGATGCTGGGGGTCCGCAGGGGTTCAGGAGAACCTCTAGCTAGGATTCTGTGCAGTTCGGAGAACTCCCAAATCCCACTCCTGGCTGGCCCCGCCCCGCCCATCCCACCCCTCCCCTCCCAGGAGTCCCCATGCGGCCCATTTTGGATGCAGGTAAGTGCAGGGCGTGCGCAGAGGCTCGGGGAAGGTGAAAAACGGGCCTACTGGAAGTTTGAGAAGAGGGCCTCCAGAGCCTGGGGAGGCCATTTTTACCCTCTTGGAGCCTGGGGAAAGCCTCTGGAGCCCGGGAAGGGCAAAATCACACACATACACCCCGCCGTGGTGCAGGAGGCCACCTAGGCCACACCCACCATGGCCACGACCACCCAGCAACCAGGCAGAGAACCCCTTGCTAAATTTTTGAAGCCCACCCCTGCCTCTAATGTCACTTCCAGCCCTATTATTCTACATTCTAAGAACTCCATGAGATTTGTCATTGGAAAGACCTTGGGTGATGAAGTTGAAGACGATCATCCCTAGGGAACAATCAGATAAGTGACAGCATAGCCCACAACTGCATAATGGGAGGAGAAAGAGGCTCGGAAGGGACCCTCCCTAGGTAACAGTATGAGAATTGTACTTTCAGAGTTGCAAGATTCTGTTAAGATAACTTTGCAATGCAATACAATAAGTTCATCTAGTCATGTTTCCTGTCTGGTTTACCTGGTAAGGCTGACAGCTTCGATGAGAGACCAAGGACAAGGAAAAAGGTTCACTTTAACACAGTCAGGGTTCTCCATAGCAATTTTTCTACTGGACAGAGAAAAACATGGATTGTGAAGGTCTTGTCAGCTGATATTCTAAAGCCCCATCAGCTGGAGATGTTTGTGTTCATGATGACCTCTGACCTTCTATCTTGGTCAGAAAGTCTGGGGAATTGGCTTCGTTTTTGTTTTATTTGTTTATTAGATTTTGTATCCCATTTTTATTTATTTATAAGTAACTCAAGGCGGTGAACATACATAATATTCCTATCTCTTCTTTTTCCCCACAACAATAAGTCTGTGAGGTGGTTTGAGCTGAGAGAGAGTAAATACCCCAAGGTCACCTACTCAGCTTTCATGCCTAAGGTGGGACTAGAACTCACTGTCCTTTGGCGATTGACCCAAAGTCAACCAACAGGCTTCCATGTCTAAGGTGGGACTAGAACTCACTGTCCTTTGGTGATTGGCCCAAAGTCAACCAACAGGCTTCCATGTCTAAGGTGGGACTAGAACTCACTGTCCCTTGGTAATTGGCCCAAAGTCAATCAACAGGCTTCCATGTCTAAGATAGGACTAGAACTCACTGTCCTTTGGTGATTGGCCCAAAGTCAACCAACAGGCTTTCATGCCTAAGGCGGGGCTAGAACTCACTGTCCCTTAGTGATTGGCCCAAAGTCAACCAACAGGCTTTTATGCTAAGGTGGGATCAGAATTCACTGTCCCTTGGTGATTGACCCAAAGTCAACCAACAGGCTTTCATGTCTAAAGTAGGACTAGAACTCAGTCTCCCTTGGTGATTGGCCCAAAGTCAACCAACAGGCTTTTATGCCTAAGGTGGGATTAGAACTCCCAGTCTCCTGGACTCTAGCCTACCCCGGAGGTTTTTTTTTTTTTTTAAAGATTGCTAAATTTAAGCTGTGACTACAGGAGGATTCCTTAGATATCTTATAGACACTGGAAATTCCCTCAACTTTTTTTTTTTGTGTGTGTGATCTTGCAAAATTTCGCTGTGTCTGGGAGCTGTGTTAGATATAGGGTGGTGCTGTAATGTAATTTAAGGCAATGTTGCTGCTTGTTTTTGGAAACTGCACAACTAGATTTTGGCAGCAAAGTCATGGACTCTTGCAAAAGTTCCAAAAAGCGGTGTCTGAATCCACTTAGAACTTTAGACCTGCAGATTGCGTAGATCCAGTTCAACCCTCTGCAGATATTTTTTTTTTTGCCACAGCCTCCAATCCAGATGGCTGTCCATCCACTGCCCCAAACAATTTCAGTTAAAATATATGTTATTGGCTTCCATAGGAGAAAGAAAACTTCACCTATTGCCAAAAGGAAGATGATTCTACCATCAAACAACTTGTATTTTTTGGAAACTGCCCCCTAAGGCTAAGCCAAATCCTTTTGATTGGATTAGAATTGGCTGGTTCAAGCTTTGCAACCAGAGAGAACAAATCTCCTTGTGCGTCTCTGTGACAGACCTGTGATTTGAAATTTTATGTACCTTATATACTTGTGTATAAACCCATTCACAGATAAGCCAACCCTTCGAATGCTGAACTATGATGCCATGAAAAATGCACCACCTGCGGATAAACCAACCCACAGTTTTCATGGTATTTTGCTAAAAATTCAAGGGTCTGCTTATCGGCGGATGGGCTTAGATGTAAATATATACTGGAAATAGGGGTACTTTGAAAAAAAAAAGTATTGCCATATATACTTGTGGAGGAGCCCATCTGAAGATAATCCAAGCCCAATATTTAGAGTGTGTTTTGTCCCCTAAAATTCTTAGCTTATCTACAAGTATATAGGGAGTTAGTTATTTAGTTAGCTTTATATAGCCACCCATTTCACATATATGACTCTGGGTAGCTTATAGAGTTTAAAACACACACACACACACAAACACACACACACACACAGACACAAATAATCAAAATGATAACAACAAAAGACCATTAGCACACTGACCCCTTCTTCTTTATGGCAACCCCTTAGATATTGGAAGATTGATATATGACATTCCTTAGTGGACTGGACCTGATAAAACAGGTAGATGCGATTGAAGAGTCTTTCAAATAATTTGGTCACATGCCACTGAATTACTTCAGTGGCTCCCCTTGAGGAGCACCCGGAGGCTCCAACTGGCTCAGAGTGCGGCCGCGCGGGTGGTTATGGAAGCAACATGGCGCTCCCGTGTGACACCTCTCCTGCGCGAGCTGCACTGGCTCCCGGTGGTCTTCCGGGTGCGCTTCAAGTTTTTGGTCACCACCTTTAGAGCACTCCATGGCTTAGGACCTGGTTATTTACAGGACTGCCTACTACCACAAACGGCCTCCCACCGGCCGGTACGCTCTCATAGAGAGGGGCTCCTCCGGGTGCCTTCAGCCAAACAATGTCGACTGGCGGCCCCCAGGGGGAGGGCCTTCTCTGTGGGGGCACCCACTCTCTGGAACGAGCTCCCCCCAGAGATACGGAGGATCCCGGATCTGCGCACTTTCCGCTGTGCTCTTAAGACCCTCCTATTCCAGCAAGCCGGCCTGGCCTAATTTTCTCCCCTGTTTTTAAAAATTCTTTTAAATCGAAATTTTAATCTGTTTTAAATTATTGGGATTTTTAATTGTCTCGGGCTAAATTATTTAATCTGGTTTTAGTTATGTTTCTAACTTTTGTATCTATGTATTTTATTTTGTGCCTGTTCACTGCCCTGAGTCCTTCAGGAGTAGGGCGGTATATAAATTTAATAAAAACAAACAAACAAACAAACTTCAGAGTACCCTTGAGTCTTTAATTTGTAGGCAAGATCATCAAGACAGCTAAAGTCTGTATTAGAATCCATTCATCAGATTAGCAGAATTTAAGACTTGAAAAAGTCCTTTCCATCACGAAGATGCCTTCCTAAAATACTCTCACTCCAGGCTCTTTTCCTTATACCAACTTTCTTCAGTTTTGGGCCCCTGGCAACACATTTTTGTTGTTGTTGTTTATACTGGTTAATACCTAAGTAATTGATTTATCTGCGTTTGTTCTTCTGAAAAAGAATCACAAGGTTTTGTTTGGTTTTGCTTTGAAAGCTTCCTCATTCAGTAGTTGCAGAACAATTGAAAGCTTTGATGGATATTCTATAGACTTTTGCATTCCAGCAAGTTGATTTCTCAATTTGTTAGCAAAAGGCAGGAAGTTAATAATAGCAAAAACTTCATGGCACTAACCAGATTGGCTTTTATGCTACCTGTCCAAGGGCTGTGTGGAAAATACCTTTTAGAATACTCATCAGCTGAGTTTCTCATAAGCAAAACTTCTTCAATTTTAAAGAGAATTTTTCAAGGCTGACGAGGTGAAGTTTGAATTTGGACAAGGTTCAGATTCCTCTCTTCTGGGGAGCTACAAGTCATTAAGATGGAGGAGATTTGTCTTTTTGAATACTCAATCACCCAATTTGATTTTTTTTTTTAAATGGCTTTACCGCTACCCCAATATCTCAGGAAATATCTTAGTGATTGCTCTGCTATTGATTTTTTGTTGTTTTAGGAGGAGGAGGAGGGGGAGGAGGAGGAAGAGAAGGAGAAGGAGAAGGAGAAGAAGAAGGAGAAGGAGAAGGAGAAGGAGAAGGAGAAGGAGAAGGAGAAGGAGAAGGAGAAGGAGAAGGAGAAGATATGATAAAAGTTGTCACCTTTTAAAATTCTCAGACTTATCTTTGTTTGGGTAAAAAATTAAAATAGGTTTCAATCCATATTCTCTTACCCTACTCTGATATCCTAATATTGAAACTATTCTTCATACGGGTTTTCCATCTAATCAATGCGTGTTTATTCTTGTCTTCTCCAGTCCTGTCCCTTCCAGATGTCTTGGCCTTCAGCTTTCATGGTCTTCCAACTAGCATTACCAAAGGCTATGTACATGGGGGATTCTGGGAAATAAAGGTCACTCCACTAGGAAACACAAGATGGAGAAATCTTTTCTAATTCCTACTGCTATCATCATTTTAATTGGATGCTCCGCCTTCTGTAGCATCTCTCTTTCCCCTCTAACTTGACTAGCCTGATGTTTAAATTGTTATCTGCCTATCATTTTTGCTCAAGTTCCCCCAGGATATCTAGACAGTGATTTATCTCTCAATTCTTTGAGACAATCTTCTCTCCTCTCCTCTCCCTCTCCCATCCCTTCCCTTTTTCCCTCCCCTATGCCATGTCATGACATCCTCTCCTCTCCCTTCCCCTCTTCCCTCTCCTTATGCCATGCCATGCCATCCTCTCCTCTCCCTTTCCCTCTTCCCCCTCCTTATGCCATGCCATGCCACGCCATCCTCTCCTCTCCTTCTCTCTTCTCCTCCCTCTCCTTATGCCATGCCATGCCATCCTCTCCTCTCCCTTCCCCTCTTCCCCCTCCTTATGCCATGCCATGCCATGCCATGCCATGCCATCCTCTCCTCTCCTCTCCTCTCCTCTCCTCTCCTCTCCTCTCCTCTCCTCTCCTCTCCTCTCCTCTCCTTATGCCATGCCATGCCATCCTCTCCTGTCCTCTCCTGTCCTCTCCTTCTCTCCTGTCCTCTCCTGTCCTGTCCTGTCCTCTCCTGTCCTGTCCTGTCCTGTCCTGTCCTCTCCTCTCCTCTCCTCTCCTCTCCTCTCCTCTCCTCTCCTCTCCTCTCCTGATTTGTTGAAGTTGAAGTGAACTATCTCCTTCTTTTGCTTTGTACATCAAGGAGATCGTGCAATCACTCCATTTAATGGACACTAGCAATCCCGGAGCATGCTGCTCCTTTAAGAATTAAAAACGGAGTAGTAGCCTAACAGCGGTTCTGAGCACCAAGCTCAGAAGGCAAACCAGAAGCATCACAATTACCTTTCCTGGCTTAATTTTGCTGACTAGCACAGCACACACAGTGATAGCTAGTGTTGCCTTGCTAATTAAGCCCTGAACCGTTTGGGAAAGTTTTCTTTTTTAGAACATACCAATTGTTTAAACCAGGAAGGCTTTTCTCTGAGGGTTTATGAGTCACTTCTGAGATTGGTATGAAAGATGACAAGGAATATTTTTGGTACCTTAAAGACTAATACATTCATTAGGGCAAAAGCTTTTGCAGACCGCACTCTGTAGAAGATGTGGGAAGTGTTATTTTCAGAGGAGAACGTATACAGGTAGTCCTTGATTTACAACCATTTGTTTAATGACCGTTCGAAGTTACAATGGCACTGAAAAAAGTGACTTAGTTAATGACCGTTTTTCACACTTACAACCATTGCAGCATCCCCCATAGTCACGTGATCAAAATTCAGATACTTGGCAACTGGTTCTTATTCATGACACTTGCAGTGTCTCTGGGCCACGTACATGTATACATCCGAATTAGACTATGCCATATACCCTGTTTCCCCCAAAATAAGACATCCCCTGATATTAAGCCCAATTGGGCTTTTGAGCACATGGCAATAAGGCCAAGCGCTTATTTCAGGGTTCAAAAAAATATAAGACAGGGTCTTATTTTTGGGAAAACACGGTATTATAATTGTCTTTGTCCTGTAGAGAATCTATATGGTCATTTGCAAACTATACGACCAACTACCCTGTTTTCCCCAAAATAAGACATCCCTTGATAATAAGCTCAATCGAGCTTTTGAGAACATGGCAATAAGGCCAAGCACTTATTTCAGGGTTCAAAAAAATATAAGACAGGGTCTTATTTTGGGGAAAACATGGTAATACAGTACGTGTGGGTATATGCATAATTTTATATTTATTTACCTTATTTATTTATTTATTTATTTATTTATTTATTTATCTTGTCATATTTATGTAGTGTACATTGTATGCCAATTAGTGTACATTCAAAATGACAATAAAGTTATTCTAAGCCTAAATCTAAGTCTAAGTCTAAAGTCTAAATCTAAGTCTAAATCTGGTGAGCTCTGCTGGTGGCTCAGCAGACTAAAGCACTGTTATTAACATCCACTTACATCTGCTGCCTGCAATTACTGCAAGTTCAAATCTCACCAGGCTCAAGGTTGACTCAGCCTTCCATCCTTTCTAAGGTAGGTAAATTGAGGACCCAGTTGTGGGGGCAATAAACTGACTTTGTATAAATATACAAAAGTATGAAGGCTATTGCTTAGCGCATTGTAAGCCGCCTGAGTCTCTGGAGAAGGGCGGCATATAAATCAATTTTTTTTAAAAAAAATCTAGGTTGGTCTGTCTGTCTGTCTGTCTGTCATCTCTCTCTCTCTCTCTCTCTCTCTCTCTCTCTCTCTCTCTCTCTCTCCATCCATCCATTCATTTTGTCATATTCATGTAGTATATATTGGAGGTGGTGAGCCTTTGAGAGCTGCATGCAACGAAATTTTAATGTATGCTGATCAGTGTAGGTTCAAAGTGACAATAAAGTTAGTCTAAATCGGAATTATTAGAATTAGAATTGAGCTGGAAGGGACCTTGGAGGTCTTCTAGTCCATCCCTCTGCTCAAGCAGCAGAACCTATACAATCTCCGAGTCATATGATAGTCATATGATCACCTTTTATTTTTTTTGGACCTTCTGACAAACAAAATCAATGGGGAAACCAAATTCACTTAACAATCATGTCACTCACATAGCAACTGCGGAAATTCCCCTAACAGCTGTGGGCAAGAAAGGTCGTCAAATAGGATAAAACTCACTTAACAACGGTCTCACTTAGCCATAGAAACGTTGCTCTCAGTTGTGGTCAACATCGAGAATTACCTATACGCGCTCATGTTTGCAAGGAGGAGATGAACCATAAGATATCAAAGCAACAGCACTCACTACCCAGGCCAAACCATTCATCAGTTCTGCGAGATCTGTGTTGAAACTTCACAATTGTTTTGTAAATGGTGGCTGTCAAGGAAATACGGTTGGAATGTTTCGTCTTTGTTTAATCCATGGGGTAGAGACCTAAAGGTCTTCATGACCTCCCCATCAGCTGTTGTGCATTGGCTGGGTGCCCTTCCTTTGCTCAAAGACAGCCACTGAAGTTAGTTTCATGGCTTAAGGATCCATTAGTCATCACCGGTTAGCCAAGTGCAGAAGAAAAAACAACTCTGAACATCAAAAGGTGGAGACATCCGAGAAGATAAAGAGTTGGATACATTTAGTTGTGGAAACTGAGCAGCATCAGATTAACAGAGTCGGAAGGGACCTTGTAGATCATCTAGTCCAACCCCCCACCCAAGTAGGAAACCCTATACCATTTTTGACAAATGACAGTCCAGTTTCTTCTTGAAAGCCTCCAGTGATGAAGCTCCCACAACCTCTGAAGGCAAGCTGCTCCGTTGGTTGATTGTTCTCACTATCAGAAAAATTCTCCTTATTTCAGCTTCAGTATCTATCCTTCCAAAGAGCAGCCAGGGTTGATTTCCTTTAGGATTGAGTGATTGGATCTCCTTGCAGTCCAAGAAACTCTCAAGGATCTTCTTTAATACCACAGTCCAAAAGCATCCATTCTTCGGCACCCAACCTTTCTTATCATCCAACCTTCATAACCATACATTACTCCTTTGATGATATAGACCAGAAATGGCTAACCTTTTCCAGACCGAGTGCCCAAAGCAAACCCCCAAAATGCAATGAGCGTGCACCCCATGCACATGCGCACATGCCCCCTGCATGCACGTGTGCACCCCGTGCACATATACACCAGGGGTGGGTTCTAATTTTTTTTACTACTGGTTCTGTGGGTGTGGCTTATTTTGTGGGTGTGGCTTGGAGGTCATGTGATTAGGTGGGCGTGGCTAGCTGGTCAGAGTCATTTCTGGAAGGTCCTCGCACTTACGACCAGTCCTCGCACTTACGACCCGACTCATCTGTTTGCTTTTAACACTGATCAGCTGTAGGACGGCCCTTTGAAGCCCTGCCGCAAGAGCTTAAACAGTTTTTTTCCCTCTAGTCATCAGCTGGGACTCAGGAGGCAGCAATAGATTGGGGGTGGGACCAAATAAAAGGTAAGAATAACTGGGTGGGGGGAGTGGGAGGGGAGGGGGAGAACCGGTTCGGTGATGTCATATCGTCACCGCTACCACCTCGGCCGAACTGGGCCGAACCGGGAGGAACCCACCACTGATATGCACCCATGCACGCATGTGTCCCCCACATGTGCCCCACCCATCTGCCCCCCCCCGTGCGCACCCCACCTTCCCATTCATGCACACACCCTGCCCCCACACATGCATGGCAGACCCGAAGACCAGCTGCTGGCAGGAGGCATGTGCACATGCATGGTGGAGCTGAACTGGGGCTACGGCTTGCATGCCCACAGAGAGGGCACTCCGTGCCACTTCTGGCATGCGTGCCATAGGTTTGCCATCACGGTTATAGACCTTTATTGGCAAGGTGATATCTCTGCTTTTTAATAGTCTGTCTAGGTTTGCCATAGCTAGGGATGGGATCAGGGTGTCAGGTTTTGATGTCATCTCAAATAAATTGCACTCCCAAACAATTAATCTTTGCTGAAATATTCCATTTATTGAGTACGACAGATCTGGCCCCGACTTCGTCGTTGCCGATACTAACCCTCTGACCCCCAAACCCTTCCCTTTCCGTTCCCCAATTCTCCTCTTCTCATTGGCCATCTTCCAAGTCAGTCTCTCCAGCTTCTGACCTCAGCCCACAAGAATGTCCCCCCTCCCATCCCATTTCCTAGGGGATATTATCTACAGAGAAAATAAGTAGGTGAAAAGTTAAGCCTCGTCTCCTCCTTTTTATGGCAGCATCAGAATGCTGACATAGGGATGGGTTCTACTTACCTTTACACTGGTTCGCAACGGGGCCATGTGCACATGCTCACTTTGCTCAGACGCATGCGCACTCTTCTGCGCATGAGCAGAAGCATTTTGATGACATCAGGGTCAGTGGGCGGAGCCTCCCGCCGGTTTTACTACCGGTTCTATAGAACCAGGGGCAACCCACCACTGGATGGGATGGGTAAGCAAAATTACAAACACAGTTTATGCTGTTGACGGCCATGTGTTTTGTGTCTTCATAGGGTTTGCATGCGGTGCATGAACCTCTTTTGTGCAGGATTATTATGGGATTGTTGATGATTACGCTATCAGTGCTGAAATCCAATACACTTGGAAGGAGCTAGGTTAGTAGGCTGGGCTTTATAGGAAGCTGTTTTCCTAGGTCAAACTGTTTGCCTGTCTAGCAATTCTACATTTCCTTGTATTGGCCCCCCGTAGGGTAAAAGAAATTGCAAGCTGACTTTGGCACACCATTAGCTGTAAAGGGAAAGCTCTACTAGTTCCTGCAGGCTATCATTTAATTCCTTCATTTATTGTTCTAGCAGCAAATTGGTGTTCAATAATTGGCTTAACCACAAATGATCCCAGGTCAGAATCTGGCCTTTTCTGAGCAACTGAATCATTCGGTATTATCCATCTGTCTTCCTAAACTCTGCCATCTTCCCATCTGCCACTGCAAATATCCCTCTTATAGTTATTCTCTCCCAGCAGTTCACTCCTTCAAAGGAACATTTTGGATTAGTCTCTGCTGAGTGAATGATTTTGTTTGGAGAACAAAAAGTTTTTTTTTAAAAAAAAAGTTCCCGCCAATCTATCTGGAGTTCCCTGGCATTGCCATCTTTTGATCCCTGCAGATTCTCAAATGTGGTCGCAGCGTGCGTTCTGGATATCAATTAGATTGCCAACATTGCGCACAAAGTGGGCTGTAGATGTTAATATGACTGAGCTACATGAATTCAGACCACACCAGAATACAGCAGCAGCAGATGTCTGTTCCTTATCAAGGAGTTCAACAGAGTCAGGATTAAGCATGCTGATTTGATATCCCAATCTCAGGTATGGAAAATCAGATTGGATATGTCTCCGTCTAGTTCTTAAATCGATTAAATCTGATGAGTCTCTAATCGTTCCATGTCTAGCTTGATGCAACGACTACATTTATGTAGAGGAGTCATTTGAACTAGACACAGTAGTTGGAAACATCTCAGATTGGAGATGGTCTGTAGCTCAATGATGCAACATTTGCTTTATGGGTAGAAGGTTTGTCTTCTCAGCACCTCCAGATAAATGGGTTGAAACGATGGGATTTTTTTTTTTTTTTTGAAAATGATAGTGTTAAATTGGGTGATTGAAGAAGCAGGACACAGAGTTCCAAACAAAAAGCTCTTTATTCAGCAACAGATACAAAAGAGGTTTGTCTGTCTGACAGTTTGCTCTTTTAAAGGGAAAGCTGTTGGACAGCTTCACCAATAGGAATCAACCTGGTTTTAATTCTATAGGTTTATGTAACGTTACCTCTAACCACGTCTGTATTCTAGATCAATAGTTTTTTGCTTTTTTACATGACCACCACATATGATAATATGATCCCGGCAAATGCAAACATTTCCAGCATTTAGCTGATTTATCTTTAAACATTTTCGCTAGTCTTTCTGGTGGCATATGCCATCTATAAAACATTTTACATAAATTTTCTTTATATGCAGTTTATAATTTCTTTCCCATAGTTGTTGCCATTTCACTAATTCTATTGCATAACCAAAGTTTTTCGCCCATGTTATCATTGTCTCTTTTACTTCTTCATCTTCTAATCTAATCTGCAGTAGATAATTATACAACCTTTTAATCATTTTTTCATCCTTTCCAGACATTATCTCATCCATTATCTGAGATTTTTTTAATTGGGTATTTTGCCAGAAAGATATAGCAAAGAAGAAGCGTAGTTAATTATACACATAATAACAGTAGCAAGAATTGTATTTGCACAAAATTGGAAGACAGAGAAAATCCCGTAAGAAGGTGAAGTAATAAAAAAGATTTTAGACTATGTGGAAATAAACAGATTAACGCTAAGAAGAAAAGATAAAGAGGAATCAGTGTATTTCAAGACATAGGAAAGATTCTATGTATGGATAAAAAAGAAATACGAATAAAAGTTGATAGATAAATAGGAATCAACCTATTTTCCTGCCGGAACAGTGGACCAATGAATTTAAACTATTATTTCCCGCTTGAAAGGCAGACCTGAGTGAAGCCTACGCTCCTTGGCTTCACTCCTCATTAACATATATAACAGATAGGATTGTTTAAAAGCTTGGGATAGCTATTTTCTGGCAGAGTAACTTCAACTATGACAAATCCATGGTGTACAGGAAGTTCTCTGAAGCCTCCACAGAACTTGCTGCCACGAATCTGAAGTAGTTGTAGCTCCAAGCAAAGCATGTGATCCTGAGATAAGATCTGTGATCTTTACTTATGATAGCATTGAGAAAACCAACCAAAGCAAATTAAAAACACCTCTAGTCATAATAATTTCAGTCTCCAATGACCAATCAAATGTAGAAACATTTCCAAACACTGTAGCTTCCCTTTTAGAAAGAATGAAACAAAATCAAGACCAACTGAATACGACCAAACAGATTGGTAGACTTCCTAATCCCAATTTGCTACAGTACATGTCCATGGATGCTTATTTTTATCCATTCGAACCATCATGAATCCTTTCAACTCCTTTGTCTCAAAGATGCATTTTCAAAAGGCAACTGGACTTTCTTTGTTTTGTTTGAAGACATTTTGCTTCTTATTGTGGCCTACCAGCAGCCAGCAGAGCTGGCAGCAGATTCGGACAGTGAGGAGGTTGGGGAGGAATATGGGCCAGTCCTGGGGTCTGGGGAAGGCTCTGACAAGTGCATTGGAAGCAGAGAGGGGGCCAGAGCCATATGCCAGTTATCAGCTGCCTTCAGAATCAGACATCAGTGAGGCAGACGAACAGCTGGAGCCTGTTCCCAGTGTGCGCATGGACAGAGTTGCCAGACAAAGGGAACAGCTAAAGAACAAGGGTCGACTTGGGAGTAAGGCCACAGGTGGATGATGAATGGCCCCTCCCAGAGGGAATAGAAGAGGAGCAAAAGGGGAGTGGAGTTTGCAGGAGACAATTAGTTCACCTAATTGGTTTGTGACTCTCCGAGACTCTTTGCCAAGTTTTGAAGATATCGGCCTGGCAGCTCTCCAAGCCAGATAAGGTCTGTGACTGTAAATTCTCCCTTGAAAGACTTTGCTGAAGGTGAATGAGAGGAATTCACTGTTCGTTTAATAAAAGGGGTTTTGATCGGGACAAGGAGTCTGCTTCATGCTTTTTGGGGAAGCCTAGGTCAGAACACTTCTCATCCAAGAAGCTTCTTCAATTTAGCTTCAACTTCTGGGACAAGAAGCAAAACGTCTTCAAGCAAAACAAAGTCCAGTTGCCTTTTGAAAAAGCATCTTTGGGACAACCAGGACCTGGATGACTGAGAAACTCCACAGACACTTTCAACTCCTTTGGAATTTCTACTAACTAACAATACATTTTAGAAAAGCATGATCAACTTGTTCAAATTTGAGCTGTTTATGCCCACTGATTTGAAGTTTGATTTTTTTAAAGAAGGACAAGATGCAGCCTTGAGACATCTCAAAGGCAATGACTAAGAAATGGAATTATAATTTTCCAGCCCTTGCATTTCCATGCAGATACTTTGTCTTCAAACCACAAGCTAGAGAGAAAACTGCCTAAAAGTCTCATGGTTGTTGGTACTAGAAGCTACTGAGAATGTAACAGAATAACAGGTTTGGAAGGGACCTTGGCAGTGGTGATATTCAGCCGGTTCGTACCAGTTCGGGTGAACCGGTAGTGGAGATCCCGGGTGGGCCTGTCCACCTGCCCACCCGCCCCGGCACTATGATGTCCTATTTAGCCACGTTTTCGGGGCCGGGTGCATATGAGGAAGGCACGTGCACGAGCAAAGCGCATGCATGGAAGGCCAGGTGCATGTGCGGAAGTGCACGCGTGTGCGAAGCAAGAGTGTACGTGTGTGGTGAACCTGTGGTAAAAATCTGTGAAACTCACTTCTGGACCTTGGAGGTTTGCTAGTCCAACCCGTTGTTCAAGCAGGAGACCCTATACCAGGGGTAAAATGCTCCTGGTTCGGACCGGTTCAGCTGAACTGGTAGCGATGGCGGCTGGTGGTTCGGAGAACCAGTAGCGATCGCGGTTTAAGGCTCCGCCCACCCACCTGGTCATTGTTACTTCATGGTTTTAATCAGGAAGTAACCTGTTTTTTACCCTCTGTGAACTTCTGTAAGTCAAGGACTACCTGTATGCAGACTGACATAATAGATCTCACATGGAAGAGTGCGGCATCCAGAGAGATCTATTTCATAACTTGTGGTGTGTGGGTGAGAGCTGCGGTGGCGCAGTGATTAGAATGCAGTACTGCAGGCTACTTCTGCAATTTGGCAGTTCGAAGCTCACCAGGCTCAAGGTTGACTCAGCCTTCCATCCTTCCAAAGTCAGTAAAATGAGGACCCAGATCGTTGGGGGCAATAATATGCTGACTCTGTAAACCACTTACTGTAAAAGCACTGTGAAGCGGTATGCAAGTCTAATTGCTTATTGTGTGTTGAGCCTGTCCTCTTCAGAATGGGGCTGGGGCCGTAAGAGGAGTTGAGTCAAAGCAGAGAGCAGTATTTCTGAGCAAATCACTTCAAGGGAAGGGGAAAATATTTTGTCATTCTGACTAAGCCAGTGGCTCTCAGAAAGAAAGAAAAAAAACTGTCATCCATAGAGACAGGTTCCAAAAGAAGATGTGTGCTAATTTGTTCTCTTGTCATGAGAGGCCTGAGGTAAATATGATGAAAGAAGGCGAAACCAGCTGGAACGCATCGCTGAGGGAGAGCAGATGGGTTTAATATAAACACAAAAAAGTGAAAGCAAGGCAAGTGACTGATTTCCGCTTCCCATATTGAGCACGGACCACACACACAATAAATAGTAAACAGTAAACAAACAGATGTGAGTCATGCAGGAGGAAAGAGCTCAGAGTTGTCCTATCCACTTGTCTCCTAAACGATGAAACAGGAAAACAGCCTGACTAGGTGGCTCAGTGGCTAAGACACTGAGCTTGCCGATCAGAAAGGTCGGCAGTTCGGTGGTTCGAATCCCTAGTACAGGTCTCCTGCATGAGCAGGGCGGTTGGACTAGATGAGCTCCGAGGTCCCTTCCAACTCTGTTACTGTTAGGATGGGACTTGCCTAGTCCCATCCCATAAAAAAAAATCTTCTGGAGAAGAATGGCTGTTCAGAAACAAAACCATAATAGTTTCTTGTCTCCTTGGAAGTAGCAATCTATCCAGGGCGGGCTGCTCCAGTTTCATCTGGGTTTGGGCGATCCTCTAGTGAAGATTCTGCGCGGTTCAGCAAACCTCCAAATCCCCCACTTCTGGCTGGCGCTGCCCACTCCCAGGAGTCTCCACGCGGCCTGTTTTGGATGCCAGGTAAGTGCACCGAGGCTTGGGGAGGGTGAAAAACGGGCCTCTCGGAGGCTCTGGAAGGCCGGAAACAGGCCCATTTCTGGCTTCTGGAGGGCCTCCAGAGCCAGGGGAGGCCATTTTTGCCCTCCCAGAGGCTCGAGGAAACCCTCTGGGCCTGTTTCCAGCCCCCCACCAAGCCATACCCACAGAACCAGTAGTAACAAATTGTACATTTCACCACTGCTTTGGAACCATTGCAGCCTCCCTATGGTCATGGGGTCAAAATTCAAATGTTTGGTGACTAGTATGTTGCCCTTTATGACATTGGCAGCATCCTGGGGTCATGTGATTGTTATTTGTTACCTTCCCAGTGTCAGGTTTCGAGGTCGTCTCAAATAAATTGCATTTCAAACAAAGTCTTTGATGAAAAAAAACTCCCATTTATTAAGCACGACATTCTAAATCCGATTCCATCGTAGCCAACACTGACTTCCAGACCCAAAACCCTCCCTTTCTGTTCCCCACTCCCCTGCACTCATTGGCCATCTTCCAAGTCACTCTACCCCTAATCTACTGCTCCAGCTCAAAGGAATTTCCCCCCTCCCATCCCATCTCCTAGGGGATATTATCTCCAGGGAAAATAAGTAGGTGAAAAGACAAACGTCCCTTTCCAGATGCCTCCGCTTCTCCTTCTTATGTCAGCACTAGAGTAAATGCAGCTGGTTACCAGCAAGCAAAGTCAAAGGGGAAGCCAGATTCAGTTAATGACCACATGATTCACTTCAAATTCTGAATCCCAGTTGTGATTGTAAGTGGACAACTACCTGTAATATCATCATGCAAATGAGTGTGAGGTTTGGTGCCAGTTTATTCTGTAGCTTGCCCTGCCAGTTATGGTGGGGGTGTGGTTTTTCTCCTTGGTAGTTCCTTCACTAAGGTATTGTTTTCTGCTTGTTTACCTGGTGTTAATCCCTACTTATTTGTTGGCTGCTGGAGGGGATGCGTTCTGGTCTTTTTGTTTCCTTCTTCGCTTTTTTATTATCTTTTTTGAATAATATGTAACTGTGTTGCTTTCCCATGCATCTATTGATGGCTGATTTCCTGATTCCAGGAATTCCCTGGTGTTTTGAATAAGTCTAGGAAGCTCCCAGTTTCCCAGCGGTGGTTAAGTCTATCCATGTGTTGTGAGATTAAAGAGTTTTTATCTTGTCTTCTGACTGCTTGTTGGAGTTCATGGATAAACTCTGCTAGTTTTCTACTTGTTTGTCCTACATACCATGTTTCCCCAAAAATAAGACCCTGACTTATATTTTTTTGAACCCTCAAATAAGCGCTTGGCTTATTTTCAGGGAGGTCTTATTATTTTGGGGCACATGGAACAAGATGGGGCTCCTCTTGCCATCTTACCTGATTTCCAGCTCTGCGTTTAAATATTTTCGGGGAGGGCTTATTTTCGGGGGGAGGCTTATTTTAGCACATGCACTCAAAAACCCGATTGGGCTTATTATCAGAGGATGTCTTATTTTCCAGGAAACAGGGTAGTGGCTGTAGCAGTCCTTATACTGATGTTGCAGATGACTCCAAAATGGCCCTTCTATGAAGCAGCTAAACAGACATTAATCCAAAGCAGAAAATTAACAAATGGCTGTCCAATCTCTTAAAATCTTCCAGTAATAGAGCACCCACAACTTCTGGAAACCAACCATTCCACTGATGAATTGTTCTCAATGTCATTTAAACTTAAATTATTTCTTCTGAACTATTTTTGTCCCTCTAAAAATGAGAGCCATAACCTCTGAATTTCACAGCTGTGAACCCATCTGATAGCCGTCAGCAAGATGTTTTGTTTTCCCAGCTCCAGAGGCAAAAGAATGCTTATTGTCATGTATATAGAAATGTGCTAGCTAAACCATGATGATAATGACAGCCTCTCAGGAATGTCCTCAGGGAGGTAAATAAGTCAAAATGGCCACCAGAGCTACACGATTGAAACCTGAGTCCTCTTTCTATGACTAGGAACCAGGCTTTGATTGAGGCCTGCCATCTTGACTAATTTGTCCCTGAAGAGATTGGACCAGTGGTGAAATCTGAACCTGTTTACTACCGGTTCGCTAGCTGAGCATGTGCGCTGCGTGCGCCCATGCGCCGTGTGCAACATGCACCGAATGTGAGGTGCGCACACATGCACGCAGTGCACACCAAAATGAGGCATGGGGTAAGTAGAACAGCGTGTGTGTGGGGGGGTGTGATCAGCTGTGGCGCGCGATCTTTATTTTTACTTTTAAAAGCATTTTTTTTGCAACCTATTCGGCTGAATAGGTTGTAAAGAAATGCTTTTAAAAGTAAAAAAAAGAGTCTGACGATCAGGCAGCTCAGCTGGGATCATCAGAGCCTTTTGTTTTACATTTTAAAAGCATATTTTAAAAGAAGTGGCAAGCGGGCGACCCAGCGATTGTGTGGGCATGGGCGGGGCAGGGATTTTTGCTACCAGTTCTCCGAACCACCCGCTGCCATCACTACCGGATCTGCCGATCCAGTCCAAACCAGGAGCATTTCACCCCTGGATTGGACAGTCATTTGTCTAGATTGGTATAGATCAATGATGGCTAACCTTTTTGCCGTCGCGTGCCAAAAGCGGGGGGGGGGGGAGCACAGGGGGGGGTCACACGCGTGCGTGCCCACGCCCATAATTCAATGCACCCTGCCCCCCACGCATGCATGTGCGACCCCCCCGTGCGATCCCCACTTTTGGCATGCGATGGCACAGTGGGCCTGGTAGGCCCATTTTTCGCCCTCCCCAGGCTCCAGAGGCTTTCTTGAACCATTCAATGGTTCAACCTTGAACCATTCAGAATCAAATTCCTGGAGTGAGCGGTGAATTAGCCTTCAGTACTGCATTCTTAACCACTGAGCTACCAGGGCTCTTAAGTGAAATCTGGTTCAATAGCAGTAACTGTGAGAGGGTTCTTAGAATCCAGGTAGACAATCACTTAAATAGGAGCCAGCAATATGTGGCAGCTGCCAAAAAAGACAACATGATCTTAGGCTGCATTAACCGATGGATAGAATCAAGATCACATGAAGACGAGCCTGGATAGCTCTGCAGACAAGGCACTGTAATTTAACACCAGCTGTCTGCAATTAAAGTAAGTTCGAATCTTGCCAGGCTCAAGGTTGACTCAGCCTTCCATCCTTTCTAAGGTAGGTAAAATGAGGACCCAGATTATGGGGGCAATAAGCTGACTTTGTATAAATATACAAAAGTATGAAGGCTATTGCGTAACGCACTGTAAGCCACCCTGAGTCTCCGGAGAAGGGCGGCATATAAATCAAATTAAAAGAAAAAAAAAGTACAAATACTGCTTTATAAAGCCTTAGTAAGACCACACTTGGAATACTGCATCAAGTTTTGGTCACCATATTACAAAAAAGATGTTGAGACTCTGGAAAGAGTGCAGAGAAGAATGATTAGGGGTCTGGAGGCTAAAATTGCAGGAATTGGGAATAATAATAATAATAATAATAATAATAATAATAATAATAATAATAATAATAATAATAATAATAATAATAATAATAATTTTATTTATATACCGCCCTCCTCCCGAAGGACTCGGGGCGGTGTACAGCCAAAATTAAAAACATAAATATACAATATCATAGTTAAAATTAATTAAAATCATTAAATAGTTTTGGCCGAATTTTAAAACCCAAAGTTAAGACCCAATTTAAAATCATTCAATTAGACAGCCCCGCCTGTCGGAACAGTAGGGTCTTGACGGCACAGCGAAAGACCTGGAGATCAGAGATGTTACGAATATCCAGGGGCAATTCATTCCAAAGGGCAGGGGCTCCGACAGAGAAGGCTCTCCTCCTGGGTGTCGCCAGCCGGCATAACTTGGCCGACGGCACCCTGAGGAGTCCCTCTCTGTGGGAGCGAACTGGTTGGTGGGAGGCTGTTGGTGGCAGAAGGCGGTCCCGTAGATAAGAGAGAAACCTACAGTTGCTCCCACTTGCCATATTAGCAGAACCATATTAAAATAGGTAAAGGTAAAGGTTCCCCTCGCACATATGTGCTAGTCGTTCCTGACTCTAGGGGGCGGTGTTCATCTCTATTTCAAAGCTGAAGAGCCAGCGCTGTCTGAAGACGTCTCTGTGGTCATGTGGCTCGCATGACTAAATGCCAAAGGTGCATGGAACGCAGTTACCTTCCCACCAAAGGTGGTCCCTATTTTTCTACTTGCATTTTTTACGTGCTTTCGAACTGCTAGATTGGTAGAAGCTGGGACAAGTAACGGGAGCTCACCCCATTATGCGACACTAGGGACTCGAACTGCTGAACTGCCGACCTTTCAATCGACAAGCTCAGCATCTTAGCCACTGAGCCACCGCATCCCCTAAATATTAAAATAGACCATCTCAAAATAGACTATTAGGCCTGCTAGATGTAAACCTTACCCAACTGGCAGTGAATTCCTCAGGACAGAGGCGGCAAAAAATGTGATTTATCTTCCTTCCTGCTTGCCTGCATACATGGCCATATTCACATGAATACCCATTGCCAGCATCCTAATTATGAACATTTTTGGCTGATTGCCATCTGCACATACATTCAAGTTATTATTAATATTTCAGGTCAACATGCCCAGTTTATTTCTGAAAAGACATATGTTCATAAACCGATGCGTTTGCGTTCCTTTAAAGGAGTGGTAAACTATTCAGCTGACGGTTAGTAGTAGGCTATTAAGAGCAGTCTACTAATAGCAGAATATTTTCTCCAGCAGAGGAGAAAAACATAGTCTCCTCAAACAAAGGTTATCTCTTAATCAAGTCCCTTCTCCTGCTCCATTGACTTGGAGGAATTAAGAACAGGTGAAGGAAGGACTGAAAGTTTACTGATAATATCAAAACACACCAACAAATGCAAAAAAAAAAAAAAATAGTTGTCGGTTTCTTTAACAACAGCTCTGTTTTCATCTAATTTGGTCAGAGTCAAAACACAGGTCTTGCCAAGTGTAGCAGCCTGGCCCAGTTCAAACAGTCATTAAAATGACTCTGTTTGAATTACAAACTGGAACGCGGAGAGACGACGGTGCCTAGAATTATCTCTTTTATCAATTTCAGCTTGTCCTCTGTCATGGTATTTTAACAGCCTACCATAAAATCTCTATAGTCAATTTACTGTATGAAATTTGATCCCCATTTTTGGACTGCTCCAGAGACCTCTGTAAATTGCATTCTAGTCCAACCTCCTGCTCAAGGAGGAGACCTGGTATTATTCCAGAAAAGTGGCTGTCCAGTCTCTTCTTAAAAGCCTCCAGTCTTTCTAAAAGTAAATATATGAATTAAGTAATATTAGGCCAGTTATGACCTTCCCTGAAATCCTCATTTGTGTCAGTTTACAAAGGCTGAGTCACTGTAAAAGGTCTAAAAATACAGATAGAAGTTAGGGTTTACGAGAAAACAGGGGTGAAATCCAGCATGTTCTGACAGGTTTTGGAGAACCAGTAGTTGAAATTTTGAGCAGTTCAGAGAACCGGCAGCGGAAATTTTGAGTAGTTCAGAGAACCGGCAAATATTATCCTGGCTGGCCCCAGAGTGGGATGGGAATGGAGATTTTGCAATATCCTTCCCCTGGAGTGGGGTGGGAATGGAGATTTTGCAGTATCCTTCCCCTGCCATGCCTACCAAGCCACACCGCGCCCACCAAGCTACGCCCACAGAACCGGTAGTAAAAACATTTGGATTTCACCACTGAATAGAATGACTAATATTCAACAACATTTGGGAAAAATGGGTTTGCCAGCAGAAGCACGCAAAGACATTCTGGTATTGTGGTTAAAGCATCAGGTTAGAAGTTGAGCGATCCTGAGTTTTGATCCTACTTTAGTACCAAAGGTGTTTTTTCAGGAGGCAACTGGACTTCCTTGGTTTTTCTTTTGAAGACTTTTCACTTCTCACCCAAGAAGCTTCTTCAGCTCTGACAGAATAGTGGGGAATGGAAGGATTTATATTCTCAGTCATCCAGGTTGTCCCAAAGGTGCTTTTTCAGGAGGCAACTGGACTTTCTGGTTTTTTTCTTTGAAGATGTTTCATTTCTCATCCAAGAAGCTTCTTTGGGACAACCATGACCAGGATGACTGAGATCCCACCTTAGACACAAAGCCAGCTGGCTGACCTTGGGCTACTCACTGTTGCTCTCAGCCCTAGGAAGACGACAATGGGAAAACACTTCCAAAATTATGAAATGTTTTCTTGTTCATTTTAAACCTTATTGGAATGCTGTTGCCCGGAAGTTTTTACAGTGACTTCTTGTCTCCTGATCTCTTCCTGATCTCGATGACAGTAATTCTAATCATGGTATCTGGAATTTGGCAGGCCGATTATTACAGGAAACTCTTGAAGTTTATAACATGCATTGCTTTACCAAAGTGTTTCTCAAACTTGGCATTTTAAAGATGCATGGGCTTCAAAAAGAATTCCCCAACCAGGATGCTGCCTCTTAAAATTGCCAAGATTGGGAAACACTGTTTTACCAAATAGTAATCTTGACTTATATGGTAATGCTTAAATATTATAGACTGTTCTTTTCTTGAGGACTAGCAGGATATTTATTTATGTAATTTACAAGATGTTCAATTTGGAAAGGTTTATATCAGCTACCTGTATCATATTATGGCTGCTGAGCTAACTACTTGCATCTTAGTAAAAAAAAAAAAAAAAAAATCCTAGAGGTAAAATCCATTCAGCATGGAATTAACCCATATTTGACAGGGGTATTAAAAAGAGGCTAGACTGTCATCTATTGGGCATGTAATTCGGTAGTATTGATTTCCTATGTTGGGCAGAAGTTAGACCAGAACAGGGCAGGAATGAAATCCGGCAGGTTCTGACAGGTTCTGGAGAACCGGTAGTGGAAATTTTGAGCAATTCAGAGAACCGGTAGCGGAAATTTTGAGTAGTTCGGAGAACTGGCAAATATCACCTCTGGCTAGCCCCAGAGTGGGGTGGGAATGGAGATTTTGCAGTATCCTTCCCCCAGGAGTGGGGTGGAAATGGGGATTTTGCAATATCCTTCTCCTGCCACCCCACCAAGCCACGCCCACCAAGCCACACCCACAGAACCAGTAGTAAAAAAATTTGGATTTCACCACTGGAACAAGAGTCAGCAACCTTAAACTCTCAAAGGGCCATAAACGTCCTAACCGGAAGCCCCCATTCAATTCTGGAGCCAACCGGAAGTCCGGTTCCCCCATCATACTCTCCTAGCACAGCATCGTTTTTCCTCTGCTGACCGGAAATCCAGTTCCCCAACATAGAGTCTCCTCCTAGCATGGCATCCTTTTTCCTCTGCCAATTGGAAGTCGGTTCCCCCACCATAGAGTCTCCTCCTAGTGGGGCATCTACCTGTCCTAACTGAAAGCCCTATCAATTGTGGAGCCGACCAGCAATAGGGAGCCGCAGCAGAGGGTTGAAAAAGCCACATGCAGCTCCAGAGCCATGGGTTGCTGACCCCTGGATTAGAAGATCTCTAGAATTCCTTCCATTCCATGATTCTATGAAGTTTCCGTTGATTGAATAACAATAATTTTACAATTTTATAATTTATTGTATTGCAATAATTCGACCTCTATGTTACCAATATGTCAGTGTTGGGTTTCAAATTTACTACCAGTTCTGTGGGTGTGGCTTGGTGGGTGTGGCATAGCTTGGTGGGCATGGCAGGGGGAGGATACTGTAAAATCTCCATTCCCTCCACAATCCAGCGGAAGGTTACTGCAAAATCCCCATTTCCTCCTGATCAACTGGGATTCGGGAGGCAGAGAATAGATGGGGGCGGGGCCAGTCAGAATTTTTACTACCGGTTCTCCGAACTACTCAAAATTTCTGCTACCGGTTCTCCAGAACTGGTCAGAACCTGCTGAAACCCACCTCTACAAGATGTGCACCACAGTTTTATAGAAAGTCACTGGCAGGAAAATCATTGGAACTGTTGAATCTGTCCCAAATAATGCACATACTTGAATAATTTCTTCCTAAATTTCCATTATTAAAAATACCAGTATAAAATGGCAACCAGTACAATAGAGAACAATATTTTCTTTGGAGTAGCAGGGAGGAGATGGCTGAAGGCAACACCAGCTATTAAGAAAATTCTGATCAGTTTCAGAAATCATCCAAAATTCAGAGACCCTTCCGCCCAAAATGACTTTCTCGTAAACCCTAATTTCTATCCGTATTTTTAGACCTTTTACAGTGACTCAGCCTTTGTAAACTGACACAAATGAGGATTTCAGGGAAGGTCATAACTGGCCTAATATTACTTAATTCATATATTTACTTTTAGAAATAAGACTGGGAGGGAGCCTTGCTACGGATGAGGAAAACAGAGGAAATACCTGGAAAGATATCCTGCCTTATCTTAAATGCATGATTGCTAAAACCAGGAAATACTTCTTGTTCCACGACTTCCATTTTTTTTATAGAGTCTGTCCACTCATTAAGGGGTCATTTATTGTCTTCTTGAGGACAGAGTTTAATTTTTAAAATAATAGTAAAAACTTTGGCAATGAAATCCGGTTTACCATGCTACACAATGTGCTGCAGTGAACGTAGAATAATAATAAGAGTTGGAATTAACCGGTGGAACATCTTGCCTCCAGAAGTTGTAGGTGCTCCAACACTGGAGGCTTTTAAGAAGAGACTGGACAGCCACTTGTCTGGAATGATACAAGGTCTCCTCCTTGAGCAGGAGGTTGGTCTAGAAGACCTCCAAGGTCCCTTCCAACTCTGTAATTCTGTTAATACTTTTTTTTAAATATACATTGCAAAATTCAGCTTTGGAATGTGCTACCATGAGATATGATACCTGCTTCCATCTTGACTGGCTTTAAAAAAAAGGGTTGGACCAATTTATGGAAGTCAAGGGGATTAATGGCTATTAGCCTTGATGGCGATGTGATTGCCTCTGTGGCCATCTGCTGGAAGACGAGTGGGCTTCTTTGTGCAGATGGTTGGGCATTGTGAGAATGACTTTTGGACTAGATGGGCCAGGAATCCCATCCAGCAGGATAGTGCTAATATTTTTATTAGAGAACCTTGGAAAGCATTGGTCTATACTCCCTTAGTGGCATACCGCATTGGGATACATGCAGTAGTGGGATTCAGCCGGTTTGGGCCAATTTGAGTGAACTGGTTGTTAAATTGCTGGCTGGTCCCACCCCTCACCTCCCCTTCCCGGAGTCCCTATGCACCCTGTTTTGGCTCCCAGGTAAGTGCAGGGAGGCCTGCTAGGCCCAAAAGGGGGCACGGGAGGGTGTGGCGCAGGCCCACCCCGGCCCATTTTTGCTACCAGGAGGCTTCAGGGAGGCTTACTAGGCCCAAAACGGGGTGTGGATGGGGTGCTGCATGCCCCCCCAGCCCATTTTTGCTCCCAGGGGGGTGCAGGAGGCCGAGTGTTGCCTGTCACACTCCCTGGCCATGCCCACCATGGCCACGCCCACCCAGCCAGTCATTAGGGCAGAGAACTGATTGTTAAATTATTTGAATCCCACCACTGGCTATATGGGTGGGAGACTTTACTCACTTTATCTGGAAATAGTAACATATGAATTTAGGACTTTCCACCCAAGCTTTATTTATTTATCAAACTTGTACGCCACCTATCGTGCCGAAGTCAGCTCTTATTAATGAGCTGCAGCTCTACTTACCATGTGCTCCAGTGGTGAAATCCAATTTTTTTTACTACTGGTTCTGTGGGCGTGGCTTGGTGGGAGTGGTGTGGCTTAGTGGGAGTGGTTTGGTGGGTGTGGCAGGAGAAAGATACTGCAAAATCTCCATTCCCACCCCATTCCAGGGGAAGGATACTGCAAAATCTCCCTTCCCACCCCACTCCAGAGGGAAGGATATTGCAAAATCTCCATTCCCACCCCACTCTAGGGCCAGCCAGAGGTGATATTTGCCAGTTCTCTGAACTGCTCAAAATTTCCGCTACTAGTTCTTCAGAACCTGTCAGAACCTGTTGGATTTCACTCCTGATGTGCTCTCTCCTAATCAAAAATAACATCACCAAATTAAATACCTCATGGATATTCTCATTCATAATGAAAGAAGCAATGGAAGAAACAAGAAGCAATGGATGGAAACTAATCAAGGAGAGAAGCAACCTGGAATTAAGGAGAAAGTCCCCAACAGTGATAACAATCAACCTGTGGAACAGCTTATCTTCAGAAGTTGTGGATTAGGGTCTTCTGCTTGAGTAGAGGACTGGACTAAAAGACCTCCAAGATCCTTTCCAGATTCTATTCTATTCTATTCTATTCTATTCTATTCTATTCTATTCTATTCTATTCTATTCTATTCTATTCTATTCTATTCTATTCTATTCTGAAATATAGCATATGGGATTAGTAACATCGGCCCTTGGTCTAATCATGCAGAAATTGTTCTTTTATGCTTAAATTGACTGTTCCTGCTCAATTGAATGGTTATGTAGATATATTCAAGGCAGTATGGAAGAACTGATGATTTAACACTGCTGTAGATAAATAGATGTCAACCTTTCTATCAGCAGAAAGGTTGATTTTTAATATATGCTGAAGACAGCTGACATTGTATAGGCAACATTTCTCGGATCATAGTCATCACATTGATTGAGAAGCCTAGTAAAACGTTATACATCACTGGGTTATGAGAATGTGTATTAAATGGATATAAAAAAAACACCCACACACAATGAAGCCTCACAATTTCCACATGTCAGAAAAGTGTGCGGACCGGTTATTATTCTTTCTATCTACAGTTTTGAACAAAAGGAGGATAAATTAGTGCTGAAAGAAAATGCAATGGATGCAGTTCTACTTTGGGTCAAAAGTATGATAGCACTAAGGTGTAAAATTCTCTCCTTTCAACCTACAGTATTGTATGTACTCAAAGTACATAAATATCTCAGGGGCTGCCACAAAGAAGGGGGGGTCAGCCTATTCTCCAAAACACCTGAAGGCAGGACAAGAAGCAAAGGATGGAAACTAATCAAGGAGAGAAGCAACCTAGAACTAAGGAGAAATTTCCTGCAAGTGAGAATAATTAATCAGTGGAACAACTTGCCTCCAGAAGTTGTGAATGCTCCAACACTGGAAGTTTTAGGGAAGAGACTGGACAGCTATTTGTCTGAAATGGTCTAGGGTTGGACTAAAAGACCTCCAAGGTCCCTTCCAACTCTGTTATTTTGTAATTTTAATGCTATTCTGTTGGTCTGTTGTTAGGTATTCATGTATATGGACAAAGCATCTTTAGTGTGCTCCTTTTAAAATAATTGATAAATAATAATATTAAAAAAATAAGTTCTCCAATATTCTAAACAAAACACTGAGGAATTGGCTTTGGTCTTTGCACAGAGCACAATTCAGATTAACAATATTCCAAACCAGTCCCATTACATGAAACGTTTCAAATCCAGTTTAGAGATCCGTCAGGTAAGACGTGATCTGTTTAGCGTATAAATAAATTGTCTAGCCTGGGAATGACAAACATGAAATGTTAACAAGTGTATAAAAGCCAAATATCTTTGGTGGATCTTGAAGTGTGTGTTTTAGGTGCATATACACACCCACACCCACACCCACACGATTTGGGGGAAGAGAAAAGAGAACAAACTTTGGGAAGGAATCAAAGCGAAGGAATGTTTTTTATGGACCAAAAGCAGGAAGTTCCTATCCAGACTTTTAATGACTTACTAGCCCCTTTACAAGCATGAATGGAGTTTATGGTCTTTGAAATATAACAGGCAGAGGGAAAAAATAAAAAATCTGTTGGTGTTAAATATCTGAAAAGCATGTTTGTCATGGTTACTTTCTCATCCCCAATTTCTCTCGAAATATAATTCATATCATCGCAGAGGAAGTTTTTCTTCAGATGTAACTTTCAAGTAATTCCATGGCATTGCTAAAAGCTTAGTCAGAATTATCAACATTTCCTTTATAGTTTATACCTATACTTTGAAGAGGACAAATATTTGGGGGAGGGAATTATCAAGCAGGGTGAAATGCATGAGGGACATAGCCAAGCTGAAAGGGACAAGATAGGAAGATGGTAATAGAGAGTTTAAATGGAGCCCGGATGGGAGAAAACTCAGTTGATGTCTGAGATCCTTGGGACATTTCTCAGGAGAAGGAACCCTGGCATTTCCTTCACTGTTTTTTGACGTTTCTGTTTTTCCCTCTCTTTTTGTTTCTTATTTTTATTTTATCCGTTCATTTATTCTACTTTCTTCTCACTTGCTTCGTCCCTGTTCTCTTTTTTGAAGTCACTTTTTAAAAAGTCATGCTATCCCTTTCCCTTTCATTTCCCCTTCCCCTTTTCATATATTTTCCTTCCTTCCTTCCTTCCTTCCTTCCTTCCTTCCTTCCTTCCTTCCTTCCTTCCTTCCTTCCTTCCTTCCTTCCTTCCTTCCTCTCACTCTCCCTCCCCCTTTATTCCTTCCTCCCACCCCATCCCTCCCCACCCCCTTTCTTCCTCCCTCCCTCCCCTCCTCCCCCTTTTTCCTTCCTTTCTCCCTCCCTCCGCTCCCCTTTTCTTCCTTCCTTCCTTCCTTCCTTCCTTCCTTCCTCCCACCTTTCCACCCTCCTCCCCCTTTCTTCCTTCCTTCCTACCATCCCTCCCCTCCTTCCTTCCCTCCCTCCCCTCCCCTCCCCTCCCCACTCCCTTCCTTCCTTCCTCCCTCCCCTCCTCCCTCCCTCCTTCCTCTCCTCCCCCTTTTTCTTTCCTTCCTTCCTTCCTTCCTTCCTTCCTTCCTTCCTTCCTTCCTTCCTTCCTTCCTTCCTCACCTTTCTTTCTTTTGTCTTTCCTTCCATCCTCCCTTCCTCCCCTCCCTCCCTCCTCCCCTCCCCTTCCCAAGCATCTGAATTTTGATCACATGACCATGGATGTGTGAAAAACAGTTATAAGTCACTATTTGCAGTGCCATTGTCAGTTCGAACAGTCACTAAATGAACTGTTGAGGACTACTTTAAAATGCTTATTTTCTTACCTTAAGTTATTCATGGAGACACCTAGTTTCTGGAGATGCTTTCTAGGGGTTGCAGACCACAGTGGAGATGAAAAATATCTACTTGGGGACCTTTATTTTATGGATGTCCAAGCCCACAAACATAGCACACCCTTCAATATATTTTAAACCAAAGTACTTTAAAAGTAGAGTTCGACCTAAGAAGTAAGATCACCACCCAAATACCTTCAAACACGCTGATTAAATGGGTTTGACAGTTTGCCTAAGTCAATTCAGCTATCTTTCCTTTCGTTTCCTTTCCACCTCTGCCGATAATAATATAAACAGATAATAAAGAATTTAAAAATGTGGGTAAACTTATCGGGCTTAGAACTAGACCTACTTCCTCCGATCTATTGCAGATACTATCTCTATTACGCTCTCCCTTCTCCCCAAATCCTATTTTTTTATTGTTTTTATCAAAGAGATCTGAAGTTATGAGGCAACAAGTAAATGGTTTTTGGTAAGTTTGAGCATTCTCCTAAATACGAGGGCGTGGAACCGATCGATCCAGTTTCCCAACTGGTTCTTCTCCTTATCGGCAGTGTTTGAAATAAAAACCCAAAATGGCACACTCTCCTGCCCCCTATCACTCCCACAAAATAAATAAATAAATGGCAAATCCTGACATTTTGGACAGCACACATTTTTTCTGTTCTACTAAACATAACAGACCAGACACCATCAGAATGTTTCTGTTTATTACATGGCTTTGTTGAGCCTATAGTAAACAAATTACTTCAGCAAGAGACGGTTTCTTTGTTTGTTGTAGTAGTGAATCTGGTTTTATTATTGCTCAGTGACGTATCACAAGTGTTGTTGAACTTTGGAAAACTACAGTTCTCTCTGTACAGTTATCTGTTTTGATGTACTTAATGAAGTTTGTGGACAACTAACTGTAATGCTTAAACCCAAAACAGTGGAACTTGTTTTTAAAAATAAAAATGTACTATATCTCTTCAGCCCACTCTGAGATTAACTCATTTTTGGTAATCTCCTGACCTAAACCATATTTCGCCCTAGGGAATAAATCTACTCAGGTCATCTTTGTATACACACTTACCCATGGTTAACCTAATCATAGTTAGGTTAATCATAGTTAGGTTAACTGCTATCATGTCACGACAGGTGACATGATAGCAGTGTTCCAATATTTGCGGGGCTGCCACAAAGAAGAGGGGGGGTCAACCTATTCTCCAAAGCACCTGAGGGCAGGACAAGAAGCAATGGGTGGAAGCTAACCAAGGAGAGAAGCAACTTCGAACTAAGGAGAAATTTCCTGACAGTGAGAACAATTAATCAGTGGAATGACTTCATTTCAGAAGTTTGGAGTGCTCCAACACTGGAGGCTTTTAAGAAGAGACTAGACAACTATTTATGTACAATAGAATATTGTCTCGTGCTTGAGCTGGGGGTTGGACTAGAAGACCTCCAAGGTCCCTTCCAACTCTGTTATTCTATATATATCCTACTCACCTTCCTCTTCCTATTTTCCCCACAACAACAACAACTCTGTGAGGTGTGTTGGGGGAAGGGAGAGAGAGAGAGAGAGAGACTGACTGGCCTAAGATCACCCAGCTGGCTTTCATGGTTAAGGTGGGACTAGAACTGACCATCTCCTGGTGATTGGCCCAAAATCATCCAGTTGGCTTTTATGGTTAAGGCGGGACTAGAACTCACCATCTCCTGGTGATTGGCCCCAAATCACCCAGTTGGCATTTATAGTTATGGCGGGACTAGAACTCACCATCTCCTGGTGATTGGCCCAAAATCACCCAGCTGGCTTTCATGGCTAAGGCAGAATTTGAACCCACAGTCTCTTGCTTTCTAGTCCAGTGCCTTAACCGCTAGACCAAACTGGCATTTATAAGTCCTTCCAACTGCAATCCAATACACACTTCCTTGGGAGTAAATCCCATTCAGTTTAACGGAACTTATTTCAGCCTGGACTTCTATAGGATTGCAAGGTTCCAGTGAGATATGCATGATATTTCCATTTTGCATTTTTATCCAATTAGGTTTAGGAGGCAGGTGAGTAACTGTAAGTTAGGTTTCTTTTCTTAATGAAATGCTGTCATTTTCTGTGGTGTTTTTAATTTGTTAGCTTTCAATTTCCTTACCCAAGCTAGCTGCCTGGAAAGAATGAAGGGGTCAGGCAGGAAGTAAAGAAATAATAGGCGGCCCAAGCCACAGTGTGAAAGCATAACTAGGGGTGCCACTTTCTTGAATGACATTGAAACATAGATTTCTACTGATATAAATGGGACTTCAACAGGAGAGTTAAACTACAGGTTTAGTGGATGAGATACGAATCCATTCACATTTGAAGTAGACCTTTAGATATGTCCTTAAAGACTTGCCAAGTTCAGCTTCAACCTTCTCTTGTTATCCATGAAACCGCCATGCTAACACCTCATTTATTGTTTGGGCCAAGCACCAAAGACTCTGAGTTCTAATCCTTCCCTTAGGCATGAAAATCAGCTGGGTGACTTTGAGCCAATCGCCAGGTGACTGTGAGTTCTAGTGAAAACCAGCTAGGTGACTTTGAGCCAATCACCAGGTGACTGTGAGTTCTAGTGAAAACAGGCTGGGTGACTTTGGGGTAATGACCAGGTGACTGTGAGTTCTAGTGAAAACCAGCTAGGTGACTTTGAGCCAATCACCAGGTGACTGTGAGTTCTAGTGAAAACAGGCTGGGTGACTTTGGGGTGATGACCAGGAGACTGTCTATGGCAGGAGTGTCATAGCCAGCGGGCTGGATACGTCATGTGCTGGCCCCGCCCCTCCCAGTTTAGCGAAGGGGGAAAAAGTCCCAATACATCACGTGACACCATTGTG
This sequence comes from Pantherophis guttatus, assembly GCF_059756535.1. Classification (NCBI taxonomy): domain Eukaryota; kingdom Metazoa; phylum Chordata; class Lepidosauria; order Squamata; family Colubridae; genus Pantherophis; species Pantherophis guttatus. The sequence goes on from NC_142065.1 coordinate 202,030,135, forward strand.
ACGACGTGAGTTTGATACCCCTGGTCTAGGGAGATTCTCAATCATCCAGGTCATGGTTGTCCCAAAGAGGCTTACAGCAATAAAATGTTCATCTGCAAGAAAACAGCCAAGCTCGGAGAGGACCAAGAAGCCCTCAGAATTCAAACCATAACATAAGGACTAGGGATGACATGATAGGAGTGTTCCAATATCTCAGGGGCTGCCACAAAGAAGAGGGAGTCAAGCTATTCTCCAAAGCACCTGAGGATAGGACAAGAAGCAATGGGTGGAAACTAAGAAAGCAGCGGGATCATAATTGGAGAGATTATTTTGATGTGCTAGATTATTGTGAAGTGTAGGAGCATGGTGGCTCGCATGGTTAGGATGCTGGGTTGACAATTGACAAGCCTGTGTTTGAATCCCGAGGGCTGCCATGGGAAGGGATGAGCTCCCGTCCTTCACTCAAGCTCCTGCTGAGAACATAAAAGGAGCTCCCAACTGGGCATCCTCTGGGCAATGATATCTCAGGGGTTACCACACAGAAGAGGGAGGCAAGCTATTCTCTAAAGTACCTGAAGGCAGGACAAGAAAGCAATGGATGGAAACTAATCAAGGACAGAAGCATCTTCGAACTAAGCCTCTCCATTTTAGATCATTGCCTTCTTTGGGAGATTAGAATATGGATCCTAGACATTGATTGCACTAACCAAGATGGAAGCTAATCAAGGAGAGAAGCAACCTAGAACTAAGGAGAAATTTCCTGGCAGTGAGAACAATTAATTAATGGAACAACTTGCCTCCAGAAGTTGGGTGTGTTCCATCACTGGAAGTTTTTTTAGAAGAGACTGGACAACCATTTGTCTGAAATGGTGTAGGGTTTCCTACTTGAGCAGGGGGCTGGACTAGAAGACCTCCAAGGTCCCTTCCAAATCTGTTATTCTGTAATTCTAATGCTATCACGACACCTTGTCATTCCTTGGTACAACGACTAATGCGATACTAGATGATTTTCATTTAGTCAGAGTGAATGTGTGTTGCCAGAATGATTGGTAAATTCTACATGATTAACAGATGACAAAGCTAAGCATCTTGTAAGAGTCTGTTACTACAACTTGAAGCATACTCCCAATGATTGCAGGAGGATTTACTTTTTGGTAAACTATGGATTGCATGATTTCTAAGACAATAATAATAATAAAAAAAACACCTCAGGAGTGCCTCCTTCTTAATCCATTGGAAAATTGATTTCAATCCCTAACCCTTTCATCATCCCTCTCTTGTGTTTCCAACGTGTCTCTTGTAAATCCAGCCCTTTATAACCTCTGTGGCTAAGCTATGTACTAATTCTGGTTTAATTGCACTATACTCACAAGGAGGCCATAAAGAAGCTGCCACACATTTCCTAACGGAGCAAATTTTTTTAAAAAAAAATGACAAGAAGCTACACAAATCATGCTACCACAAAGGATATTTCCCTTGCTACTTGTAACATGCACACTTGCTAGCAAGCTTATTTGATTCTGGAGCAGACAAAGCAATGATTGTCTAATTGTCCCAACTCTATGGATTAATTTCTCCATGCAAAAGAAAGGAATTTCTCCATAACATCCGTTCAGCAAATTAAATGAGAAATTTAGCCTTTCTGCATATGTTGCAAAGCTGTACCTAGATGTCTGAGTGTTGGTTATGTGTATTTTAGCCTTCCGTGGTACCTTCTCAATGTTATCTTGCTAACTGGGATAGCTTGGAATTATAGTGAAATAAATTCAGAGGATGCCAGGTCATAGAAAGATGGTCTGTTATCATAAAGCTTGACTAAAAGGGATGTGATGCTCCCAAATCAGTGCCATTATTATAGCTCATTCTACCATAAAAGTGAAGCAGTCTATCTATAAAGAGAGATACAACCTAGAAGTAAGAAGAAATTTTCTAACAGTGAGAACAATTCATCAAAAACAAAACAAAACCCAATGTCATCAAAAAAGCACAACAAAGAATGTTCTTTCTGTGCCAACTCAGGAAGCTCAAATTGCCCAAGGTGCTCCTGATCCAGTTCTACGGAGGAATTATTGAGTCTGTCATCTGCACCTCTATAACTGTCTGGTTGGTTCTGCAACCCAACAAGACAGACACAGACTTCAGAGCATAATTAGAACTGCAGAAAAAAATAATGGCTACCAACCTGCCTTTCATTGAGGACCTGTATACTGCACGAGTCAAAAAGAGGGCTGTAAAAATATTTACAGTCCCTTCGCATCCTGGACATAAACTGTTTCAACTCCTACCCTCAAAATGACGCTATTGAGCACTGCACACCAGAACAACTAGACACAAGAACGCCATCCCTCTGCTAAACAAATAATTCACTCAACACTGTCAAACTATTCACTAAGTCTGCATTACTATTAATCTTCTCATCCTTCCTATCACCCACTGATGACTGTATGACTGTAACCTTGTTGCTGGTATCCTTAAGATTTATATTGACTGTTTCCTAATATGATTTGATTGCTTATTTGTTCCCCATGACTATCATTAAGTGTTGTACCTTATGATTCTTGATTAATGTATCTTTTCTTTTATGTACACCGAGAGCATATGCACCAAGACAAATTTCTTGTATGTCCAATCACACTTGGCCAAGAAAGAATTCTATTCTATCAGTGGAATAGCTTGCCTCCCAGAGTTGTGGGTGCTCCATCACTGGAGGTTTTCAAAAATGGACTGGACAGCCATTTGACTGGAATGGAATAAAGTATGAGTTATAAGGTAGGGGTGTTAAACTTGTGTCATGATGGCGTCATCACATGACGTATCACAACTTTTCCCCCCCTTTGCTAAACCTGGCATGGCCAGCATGTGATGCATCCAGCCTTCAGGCTGTGAGTTTGACAGCCCTGGTATAAGGTATAATAGAATAATAATAATAATAATAATAATAATAATAATAATAATAATAATAATAATAATAATAATAATAATAATAATAATAATTTTATTTCTATACCGCCCTTCTCCCGAAGGACTCAGGGCTGTGTACAGCCAATTTAAAAACACAAGACACAACAATAGTTAAAAATTAAAATAATTAAATAGATTTGGCCGATTTAAAACCCTAAAAATTAAATTACCCCAATTTAAAATTATTATATTGACAGCCCTGCCTGGCGGAACAACAGGGTCTTCAGTGCGCAGCGGAACACCCGGAGGTCAGAGATCTTACATATTTGATAGATATAAGAATGATATAATTCAAGCAGGCTTCCAGCTCTATGATTCTGGATCAGAGGTCGGCAATCTTAAACATTCAAAGAGCCATTTGGATCTGTTTCCCACAGAAAAGAAAACACCGGGAGCCACAAAACCCTTCCCAAGCCTGACTATTTCCTAGCAGCCACAAAACCAACATATGTAGTTGACTTAAATGTTCTGTTTTCTTCTGAAACTTTTCTTTTCTTGGATTTATCCATGGTTGACCTACCGGGGTCAAAAAGCTCAATAAATTGTGTGCCAACGGGTGTCGCACATTGGTAGGTGTGACACATATTTTGAGCGACAGGGAGCTGCAGCAGAGGGATGAAAGAGCCACATGCGGCTCCAGAGCTGCGTGTTGCTGGCCCCTATTCTAGATACTATGTTCTATGGAAGTTGTGGATTCTCCATCTCTGGAGGCTTTTAAGAAGAGGCTGGACAACCACACCTTATGGATTTCTCTTTGAACTCTTAACATTGCATGATTTCTCTGTTCTATCCTTTCTGGCTAAGTCCACACAACTGGAGAATAGATGCAGATGACCATACAGTGACACCAAAGAGACACCGACAGCAGATCCGTAAGTCTAGGGATCAACAGTGGGCTTGCTAAAGTATCCATCAATACCAGTCAGTTTCGTAACATGAAGAGTGCTTGGTGCTCTCTGAGCTTGCTCGTTTTCTTGCAGATGTTTCATTTCCCAAATTAGGTAACTTCATCAGTGCTAGTTTGGGTAATGAAATGTCTGCAAGAAAACAAGCAAGCTCAGAGACCACCAAGGACTCCTCATGACAGTCCTGAGCTACAAATATTCTCCTAGGTTCATAACAATCTTAAGTTTCCAATGTGAAAGAACTGAGAAATAAAGATAACCTTAATTTGGATCTATAGTATTCAGAAAACCTGGAAAAGAAGCATTTGTGGAAAAATTGAAACAACAGCCAATAGGATCCAATTGCACTGTGTCCCCTTTTTTAATTAGAAAGCATTTTATTGAAATCTGCTTTCCATTTTTTAGCTCTATTAACAAAGCCTTTCATAACCTTCAGCTAAACAAATGTCTTTCAGAGTAGAATTATTTAATGTGAAAGTTTTTAACTTATGTATTTCTGTCGCGCAGATCGTGTATGCGTTTCCCAGTTGTTTTCATTTTGTTGCTTGGTTTTTTCCCCCCTTCTTTTTATTACGTATTTCTTCATTTTCAGTGTTATGCTAATGTTCTGTTTGTTTCAATAAAGAGGCAATTATCCACGCAGGCACACACAAACTCTTCCTTGAAAGTGTTCGGATTTCAAATAAATTGGAGGATTTCAACCATGAAACCTTTTGCGCACCTCTCAACATCTGTATCTTTGAATCTTTACTTCCTTGGGGCGACTTTATTTCTGCTATCAGGGAAGAAAGAGTGCCAAATCCTTCCTTGACTAAACCTCACTCCTCAACATGTATCCTTGAGGATATGCAGCAAGATCAAAATCTTCCTGCTATATATTGGATATTTCCAATCAGAAATCTAATGATTAAAGAAAGCTCCCCAAATACGACAAGCCTTCTGAAGTTAAATCAATGATTCCTTTATTAGGAGCGCCAGCAGCCTCGGCACAGTTTCTCTCTCACTGCAGACTAACAGTCTGTCCAGCAGGGAGATAGAATAGAATAACAGAGTTGGAAGGGACCTTGGGGGTCTTCTAGTCCAACCCCCTGCCCAGGCAGGAAACCCTACACCACTTCAGATAAATGGTTATCCAACATCTTCTTAAAAACTTCCAGTGTTAGAGCATTCACAACTTCTGGACGCAAGTTGTTCCACTGATTAATTGTTCTCACTGTCAGGAAATTTCTCCTTAGTTCTAAGTTGCTCCTCTCCTTGATTAGTTTCCTCTCTTCATCTCCTTGATTAGATGAATAATTATCTGCCACATATATTCCAGTGGTGGGTTGCTACCGGTTCGCCCCGGTTCAGGCAAACCGGTAGCAGCAGCGGCGGGATGCTCGTCCCACCTGCCTGGATGTCATCAAATACGATTTGCACATACGCAGAAGCTTCTGCAAATGTGCAAATGTGGTGCACGTGTGAGCAAAGCGAGTGCACATGTGTGAATGAAGCGGTAGCAAAGGTAAGTGAAGCCCACCCCTGATTTATTCATCTCCACCCCCTGACTTTTACTCCCAGAGCTAGGATGAGGCTTTGCTAGCAGCAATGGCTCTTCTGTCCCAAGGATCGGCCCATAGATTTCCACTGCTCTCCTCTCCTCTGACTTCTGTGCATCTACACATGTTCCTCCTCTTCTTCATCAGCCACCTCCAGATTTCAAGGCTGTTGACTCTCCATCTGAGGGCTGATGGATGGTGTTGAATAGCGGGCACAGAAAGGACACAGGACACAGGACTTCAGTAACAGCTCTTTATTAGCTCCAGTACAGCAATGGATTGCCTAGCCGCGGCAGCCCCTTTTAAAGGGAGCTGTCCGCGGCTTCAGCCATTGACATTCTTCTAAATCTCCCGCTCTCTTTACTCACTTCTAATTGGTCCATTTGAATAGTCATTCAATACTCAACAGATGGTACAGGCTCTGCCTCTGTCTCTCTCTCTCTCTCTCTCTGACAGCTCCATTCCCCCTTCCCCCTTGGAGCTCTCAGGTTGCCTTGATGCTGGCTCCCACGCATCCTCCTCCTCTGATTCGGCTCTTGGAGGGGCTGACAGGCCACAACTGAATGTCCTTTACCTGATCTATATGGAAGTGGGGGATATATTAAAAGATAATCCTCCATATACAGTCATTCGTTCAGTAACCATTCAACATTATAACGGCACTGAAAAAAATGTGACTTGCCACTGCTCTTCATACTTATGACCATTGTGGCACCCCCTACGATCATACGAACAAAATTCAGGTGCTTGGCAACCAGAATGGATTTACAATGGTTTCAGCATCCCGGGGTCATGTGATCTTTATTTGCTACCTTCCCAGATGGTTTCTCAAAAGCAAAGTCAATGGAGAAAGATGGGTTCCCTTAAGACCACCTGATTCACTTAACAACCATGGCAAAAAAAAAAAGATTGTAAAAAGATGGGTGTGACTCTCTCAACATCTTACTTAGCAATGAAAATTCTACTCTCAGTGGTCAGGAAAACTTGAGAACTGCCTGCAACTGGGTATTTGTGATCTTGAGACCTCAGATTAGGAGAAAACCTTTCTACTAAAAGTCCCAGGGGAAGTGATACACAGGACCACAAGCACGGTTTCTGTAAACATCAAATCCATTAAATTTGTTTGCTTCTGTAGATATTGAATTTATGATGATGGTATTTTATGATTACGATCGTGATTTATCACTTGTTGCTCGTACCGTGTTTCTCCTTGAAAAGAAGCCCTATCACATTTTTGAGCACATGCAATCAAATTAAGCCCCACCCACAAAGTTAGTCCTGATTAAGACCCTGGAGTGCAGGGGGGTGGGGCGAGGCACACAGGTAAAAAATAAGCTAGGGTGTGGATGGGGGGTGGGGGTGGAGCTGCCCTACTTACCAGGCCTTGCACACTCCGACACCTGCCTCGCCTTCTTCTGCAGCCGCTTGCCACCACTCGCACGCATCGCCCTGGCCTCCGTTTTGCCTTCAGATGCTTGCTGGCATCTATTATCTGCAGCTGATAACAGAGCTCTGGATCATTCTGGAGCTCTATTATCAGCTGCAGATGTCTTCCGGCAAGAAATGAAGGTGAAACAGAGGCCGGGGCAATGCATGTGAGTGGTGGCAAGCGGCCGCAGAAGAAGTGGGCCAGCAGCGGGCTCCTGCTGGGCGGGGTTGTCGGTGCCACCGCCACGAGGTGAGTCAATAATTAGAACCCTCCAAAAAGAAAGCCTCGCCGTTTCTTCAGGGGCCAAAAGAAAATAAGACCTGGCCTTCTTTTTGGAGAAATACGGTATGTACACTGAGAGTTTATGCACCGGAGACAAATTCCTTGTGTGTCCAATCTCACTTGGTCAATAAAGAGTAAAGAATTATATTCTACTCTAGAATGATTTGCTTTTCCCTGTCTTTCTTTCCCAGTGCCAGCACTTATGAATCAGCACAAAACAGGTCACAGCAGTTCTCCTGCCTCCAACCTTCAGTTTGTCCTCCTTGCTACCTGGCAACACCTTTGTCAAAAGCTCATGGCAGCAAAACCAGCCTCAGCGACGTCAAACCCAGGTGTTAAAAGATTAAATCCTCTGTAGGCGTCTGAATGCCCTTTAGCTACCAAAGCCTGGGAAACAGACTGTTCTTTCGGATACCGATTTCAAGTCTGCACAGCTTCAGGTCATTACATAATATGAACTTATGGGAACAAAATGTAAATTGGAAAGGGGAGGAGACGAGAGGGGAGGGGAGGGGAGGGGAGGAGAGAGGGAAGAGGGGAGGAAAATTGGGATGTTCCCACTAAGAATTGCAGGGGGAATAATCTCAATCCTATCCTGCCGAAGGTAAATATCAGCTTTATTTCTGAAGAGCACTCCGTGATTCTGAATTAGTTCTGGAAAAGTTGTTTTGGGTTCTTCTTTTAAAATAGGTTTAAGTCTTTCCATAACTCTTGGTTAGAGAAGTCAACAAGCCTCATTGTACAACTTCTACTCAGAAGACCCTCTTCAATTGACAAAATATGGTGACATCAGCATATGACGTAAGCATAGTAAAGAAAGAGGCTTGGTATTCTTAGGAAAATCCTTCTTCTTGCTATAATTCCTAGAAATAGTAGTCAACTTCAACATGAAAAGGTGCTATCTTTGGACATGGGATGATGTCCCAGTCCAGCATGGATCCATTGTCAAGGTCCTGAGCTAGTTGTTGCTATTATTGGCACTTTACTTGTCGTCTCGGAGCAATCAAGCTGTGTGACAGAAGTGTGAAGTTTTTGTCCCTTAATATTCTCTCTTTTGATACCTGCAGACAAAGGATATGCCAGGAAAAAAAACAGTGAATGCAAATGGAGATCAGGATGGGAGCAAGGAAGATGGTGAAGTAATGAAAATGGTCCCTTGGTGGAATACATAAAGAGAACTTTTCTGAAAGACGTATAAAAACCTACATTTTGCACAGGCAGATGACAGTTATGCATTATAGAAAACCATTGAAGTCCTTAAATGGTCTTCTCCTTCTCCTTCTTCTCCTTCTCCTTCTCCTTCTCTTTCTCCTTCTCCCTCTTCTTCTTCCTCCTCCTCCTCCTGACACTTATGCATTATAGAAGACAATTGAAGTCCTTAAATTGTCGTCTTCTTCTTCTTCTTCTTCTTCTTCTTCTTCTTCTTCTTCTTCTTCTTCTTCTTCTTCTTCTTCTTCTTCTTCTTCTTCTTCTTCTTCTTCTTCTCCTTCTTTTCTTCCTCTTCCTCTTCCTCCTCCTGACACTTATGCATTATAGAAGACCATTGAAGTCCTTAAATTGTCTTCTTCTTCTTCTTCCTCTTCCTCTTCCCCTTCCCCTTCCCCTTCCCCTTCCCCTTCCCCTTCCCCTTCTCCTTCTCCTTCTCCTTCTCCTTCTCCTTCTTCTTCTTCTTCTTCTCCTCCTTCTTTTCTTCCTCTTCCTCTTCCTCCTCCTGACACTTATGCAATATAGAAAACCATTGAAGTCCTTAAATTGTCTTCCTCCTCCTCCTCCTCCTCCTCCTCCTCTTCTTCTCCTTCCTCCTCCTCCTCCTCCTCCTCCTCCTCCTCCTCCTCCTCCTCCTCCTCCTCCTCCTCCTCCTCCAGTAGCGCACTACAGCTGCCCAAACACTAATACGGTCCTAGATTGCATCAAACAGAGGACTCAGGCAGACTGGGCAACCATTTGTCTGGAATGATACGGTTGGACTAGAAGACCTCTAAGGTCTCTTCTTCCCACCCTATTATTTTATGTTCTAAATAGCTCTGCTAATGATATCATTTGGTCATGGCTTTCCCTCGGGGCAACCTCGTGATTGGTTCCTCCTGGCTCTATTCTCACCAAAGACATACACACTTCTGATTACTAAGTCACCACACCCTTGGAGTGAAGCTGCTTGCTGAGTTGCTGGAGGCAATAGAGAAGCTAAGCTTTCTCCTCCACCACCACCCCTCCTGCCCCCTTTTCAAAAGAAGCATTTCCCGTAAGGTTCAAGTTGCCAATGTGCGCTGGAAACGAACCAAATCTGTTACCTGCTTCAAATGATTTGCGTGTTAGAAGTTGGAACAGTGGAAAAGACAGAGGAATTTTCATTTTTTGCTGAGCGGCGCAAAATCTTCTCCCCTTCTTCCACCACTCACCAGATAGCTAATTCTTAGGAATCAGCAAAAAAAAAATTGGCCTCTGCTGAGATGTTTCTTTAGGGATATATACAAGTTGGTGGTTTCCCTTTGAAATAGGTTGTCTCCTGTAGGAGGAAAAACCTGGCCCGTGACTCAGGAGCGCGTAATGTGGAAAAGGAACAAGAGCTTTGATAATTAAAATATAATCACAAAGATAATTAGATGTGCCATAACAAGAATGCCAAACAAAAGGGATCCCAAATTTTATGCAGTTTCACAATCAAATTCCTCTCTTCACCAAAATCTGATTTTAATGTTAAAACAGTAGAGTTTTGTTGTCATCTTCGCAAAGATTTTTGTTATCTAATTTTAGGTTCTATTTAATTGGGCCAAACTATGTTATAATAATAATTTTAATTAGCAATTTTATGATGTTTGTGTATCTATATTTTTCTTGACTGTACACCGCCTTGAGTCCTACGGGAGAAAGGCAGTATAGAAATATAATAAATAAATAAATAAATAAATAAATAAATAAATAAATAAATAAATAAATAAATAAGTAAATAAGTAAATAAATAAATAAATAAATAAAGAATATGCAGGTAGTTTTCTACTTAGAAGCATTCCTTTGGTGATTGTTCGACGTTACAATGGCACTGAAAAAATCTGACTTACGACCAGTGGTGGGATTCAAATAATTTAACAACCGGTTCTCTGCCCTAATGACTGGGTGGGTGGGTGTGGCCATGGTGGGCGTGGCAGAGGGGTGTCACAGGCAGCACTCAGCCTCCTGCACTCCCCCTGGGAGCAAAAACAGGCCGTGGGGGGATGTACTGCCCCAGTGCCCCATTTTGGGCCCAGGAGGCCTCTCTGCACTTACCTGGGAGCCAAAATGGGGTGCGTGGGGACTCCTGCAAGGGGCAGGGCAGGGAGGGGAGGGGCAGGGAGGGGAGGGGCCAGCCAACAAGCAATTTAATTACCGGTTCACCCGAACCGGTCCGAATCGGCTGAATCCCACCATTGCTTATGACTGTTTTTCACACTTTCAACCACTGCAGCCTCCCTGTGGTCACATAATCTAATTTTAGATGCTTGGCAACTGGCATGTACTTATGACAGTTGCAGTGTCCCCAGGGTCATGTGACTACTTTTTGCGACCTTCCGGCAAGCAAAGCCGATGGGGAAGCCACATTCACTTACCAATTGTGTTAATAACTTAACAAGTGCCGTGATTCTCCGAACAACTGTGGTAAGAAAGGTGGTAAAATGGATCAAAACTCACTTAGCGACTATCTTGCTTAGCAACAGAAATTTTGGGCTCCATTGTGGTCATAATTTAAGGACTCCCTGTATCCTCTCTTAAAGTCTTTAAGCCAGTGGTGAAATCCAATTTTTTTAAACTACCGGTTCTGTGGGCGTGGCTTGGTGGGCGTGGCTTTGTGGGCATGGCAAGGGAAGGATGCTGCAAAATCTCCATTCCCACCCCACTCCAGCTGAAGGATACTGCAAAATCTCCATTCCCACTCCACTCCAGCTGAAGGATACTGCAAAATCTCCATTCCCACTCCACTCCAGCTGAAGGATACTGCAAAATCCCCATTCCCTCCCCACTCCTGGGGGAAGGATATTGCAAAATCTCCATTCCCACCCCACTCTGGGGCCAGCCAGAGGTGGTATTTGCTGGTTCGCCGAACTGCTCAAAATTTCCTCTACCGGTTCTCTAGAACCTGTCAGAACCTGCTGGATTTCACCCCTGCTTTAAGCCCATTAAGAAAATTGTAGCAATTTCTCATATATCTGGATGACGTCTTGCCTTGCCAGCTTCTACGAATACCCTAAAATCATTATTTGTCACTAGCATCTTTGCTTCCTAACCAAAATCCGGAAAGGGAAGATCTGAGAAGAATGTATTTTACTTCAAGTTATGTCCAAACAAAGTAGCGTTATAAAATAAAAAAAGAGAGAGAAAGAATTAGCATACACAAAATGTAGATTTAAGTAGCCTGTCTGAGATAAATTGATGAAAATGAATACATGATCATTCACATAAAAAAAAAAAAAACCAACCCACGAGCATTTTACCTTAACAGATATCTAAATCGTAGGAGCAGAAGCATGCACATATAAGTGAATATATTTCTACTGCCTTCAGCAGATTCTTTTAAAGAATTTTATTTTAAAAAGTCTTTGAAAGAATCTGCCGAAGATAGTGGTTTGATTTTTTTATTGAGCCTCTGAATGTTGATCCACTCGTCTCCCTTTCACTCCCACAATTGTAAAGTGGGATATAGAAGATACTTTATTACAGTAAAGGACGTTCATAGAATGTCTACCATACTCATTTCTTGACCTGACCCACCCCAAAGGGCTAACATAACCAGATCCAGTCCTCCAATAGTAGTTTGATGGACCCTGAAGCAATCCAGGGTCAATCCAATCTGACTTTGTGATAAGAAGCAAGACAGAAAGTAGAAAATAGAAGCTTTGTTTTCTCTGTGAGATTTGCAACTTGCGTCATGTCGGTTGTGAGAAATAGGAGAGAAGTCAAGATTACAGGTGGTCCTCGATTTACGACCACAATTGAGCCTCAAATTTATGTTGTTAAGTGAGTTTTGCCCAGGGGTGGTATTCATTTACTTTCCCTACTGGTTCGCATACCAGTCGCTCACACACGCTTCTCTCGCACACACCCTGTCCACGCATGCGCCCGGCCTTCCACGCATGTGCTTTGCTGGCGTGTGCACCTTCCACACATGTACCCGGCCTCAAAAACATGCCTAAATAGGATGGCATAGAGCCGGGGTGGGCCCACCTGCAATTTCCGCTACCAGTTTGGGCGAACCGGTCCAAGCCAGCTGAATACCGCCTCTGAGTTTTCCCCTATTTGTACAACCTTGTTGCCCTAGTTGTTAAGTGAATCGCTGCAGTCAGTAGTGGGTTGCCCCCGGTTTGGACCGGTTCGCAAGAACCAGTAGTAAAACTGGCGGGAGGCCCCGCCCACCGCCCCGGATGTCATCATCGGCGATCTGCGCATGCGCGATCCCATTGCAAACCGATAGTAAAGGTAAATATACAAAAGTATGAAGGCTATTGCTTAACGCATTGTAAGCTGCCCTGAGTCTCCGGAGAAGGGCAGCATATAAATCAAATTAAAAAAAAAAATAGAAGCCACCCCTGACTGCAGTTGATAAGTAGGTAACCCAGTTGCTTCCCCATTGTCAGAAAGTTGCAAAAAGTGCTCACATGACCTTGGGACACAGCAACGGTCATAAGTATGAACCAGTTGCCAAGCATCTGAATTTTGATCACACGATTACGGGGGTGCTTCAAAGGTCGTAACTGTGAAGAACGGTCATAAGTCCCTTTTTTTCAGTGCCGCTGTAACTTTGAACAGTCCACTAAATGAACTGTCGTAAGTCAGGTCACAACCAACAGAGAAGAGGAATTTTCCTTTTCTCTAATATATTAAGAATACTTGCAAACAAACCCACCGAAGGAAAGAGGAAAACCGCAGCTGATGAAGACAAAGAACAAGGCGACTAGACTCTGATATATTAACAGTGACGATATTAAAAAAAAAAAAAGTTTAATCCGATGAGGTTGACATAATGAATGGCGGAGGAGATAAATGAATGAGGATGGATGAAGCTGTGGGGTTGAAAAATGATCGGAAATATAGGTTTGGGGAGGAAAAGGAAGGGATGTGGGAGGAGAGGAAATGAATTTGCCGAGGGATTTGATAGACACAAAAGAGGCCGATCCAAAATGCTGCGATTAGGAAGAATGATCACGGTCTGATTCTGAGTCATTTGGCTTAGAAGACAAATCTGTCGACAATTAAAAATTCCCCTCCTCTTCCTAATTTATACAAGCGGTTTAAAAATGCTTTTCTTTCTTTAATGGCAGGCACCGTTTACTGTCTCCTGGAGTTTCTGGAAAAACTGATTAGTTCAATAGTTTAAAAGGTGCCCCCTTTTGAACTATACCAGCCCAGTATCTGGTTTTTTTTAAAAATATATATATATAAACAATGTTGTGCTTCAAGATTAGACGGCCTAGAGACATTTGAACATAGATCTTTTTATTTTATTGGGTTCTACTAATCTAGTTGAAATGTTAATATGTACTGCTAGACCATGTATGCTATGCCATATGCTAAATAAATACATCTAAAGTCTAGCTTGCAACTATTTGTTATGCCTCATCCTGAATTACCCTGATCTATTCAAATATTCGACTCTTAGTAGATCTCAGGATCAGCCTCAGTTTCCAGGAGTTGGTATTGATAGGTAGAGAGATGTCCAACCTATTTGGACCTTTTTATCACTTTATTGTTTGTATGTACATTGAGAGCTTATGCACCAGAGACAAATTCCTTGCGATGATGATGATGAAGATGAGGAGGAGGAGGAGGAAGAGGGGGAGGAGGAGGAGAGGAGGGGGAGGAGGAAGAGGAAGAAGAAGAGGAAGAAGAGGAGGAGGAGGAAGGAGAAGAGGAAGAGGAAGAGGAGGAAGAAGGAGAGGAGGAAGAGGAAGAGGTGGAGGAAGGGGAAGAGGAGGAGGAAGAGGAAGGAGAAGAAGAAGAAGAGGAGGAGGAAGAAGAAGAAGAGGAGGAAGAGGAAGGAGAAGAAGGAGAGGAGGAGGAGAAGCAAGAGGAAGAGGAGGAAGAGGAGGAGGAGGAAGAAGAAGAGAAGGAGGAAGAAGAGGAGGAAGAAGAAGAGGAAGGAGAAGAGGAGGAAGAGGAAGAGGAAGGAAAAGAGGAGGAGGAGGAGGAGGAGGAGCCAGTGCATCAGCTCTGGAGACCATCTCAGTGGAAACAACAGAGACCATTGGTGGCTCTCACAAAAGTGAATTTGAGAGTTGGTGAAGCAGAAACAAGGGCAGAGCCGTGCCTCTTATCACCATTCAAAATAATTAACCTAGTTCTGAATTATACTTTAATTAATTTATTTCCCCCAGAGTTTTGCAGGCAAGGTAAATTATTCATTTTAGCAGACATTGTTCAATGTAATCTATATTTAATTGCTTGGAAATATTGTTACTCATCTGAAGAAAATTCGCGCTGCAATTGAAAGGTGTGTGTGTGTGGGGGGGGGGGAAACCCCTGAAAAATGTTTTATTTGGAGGAAGGAGTTTTAGAGAAGCAAGTTATCCCGTCTTCCATAACACACTTACAAGCCTTAACTATGAATTAAGTTCATAGTTTGACTTTGAACGCATCACTTTGTGAAAGGCCACAACAGCCCCTCGTTTTCAGAGTTTGAAAGAGCTGCTCATATCAATGCCACTTTAAAACAACAACAACAAAAAAAAAACTTGCATTTCCATGTGTCTAAATATTTTTCTGGTCAAATTAGCAGCAGTTTTGATGCCTGCCAATGGAAATTACCCAATAAGACAATTGACAGTAATGAATTCTTCATGTGGGTACACGAAGTGGCTACAACTGGCTAATAAATAATGCAGCAGTCTAACGTAAAGCATCTTTTGTTTTTTTGTTCTTTCTATCTTTCCTAACCTCCTTAGCTTTCCCTCTCCTGTGTTATCCATCAGAAAGAAAAAAAACACTTTTCACTGCCAATAAGGAAAGAACTCACCCTATAATGAATGGCAAGACAAATGAGGTATTATTATTTTTCTATCTTTATTTTTATTCCCTATTTGAAAATGTGTAGCAGGCTGATATTTTGACGTTCTATAAAAGTCCATTGATGATTCAAAATCACCTGGTTTTGTGCAGATCCAGGTGTGCACAGGTGTCACCTCTCCTATTGTTTCCTGATTGCTTATTTGTTCCTTATGACTATCATTAAGTGTTGTACCTTATGTTTCTTGATGAAGGTATCTTTTCTTTTATGTACACTGAGAGCATATGCACCAGAGATGGGTTTCAGCAGGTTCTGACCAGTTCTGGAGAACCGGTAGTGGAAATTTTGAGTAGTTCGGAGAACCGGTAAATACCACTTCTGACTGGCCCCGCCCCCATCTATTATCTGCCTCCCAAGTCCCAGCTGATCGGGAAGAAATGGGGATTTTGCAGTAACCTTCCCCTAGATTGGGGAGGGAATGGAGATTTTACAGTATCCTTCCCCTGCCACACCTACCAAGCCATGCCCGCGAAGCCATGCCATGCCATGCCATGCCCACAGAACCGGTAGTAAAAAAATTTGAAACCCACCACTGATATGCACCAAGACAAATTCCTTGTGTGTCCAATCACACTTGGCCAATAAAAATTCTATTCTATTCTATTCTATTCTATTCTATTCTATTCTATTCTATTCTATTCTATTCTATTCTATTCTATTCTACGGGAGCTGCATTGGTTGCCAATTTGCTTCCGGGTGCATTTCTTTTTTATATATTTTTTATTTTCTTTTAATACAAACATTTCATCTTTCATTAAACAGTGTGCTGTCTGAGTACATATTTTTGTGTCATAACAATTAAAATTTACCACCATATTCATTATTTGTATCTATTCTTGTATTACTACTTAACATACCTACTATTATAACATTTCTCTTCTTAACTTATTTGCCTTTATAATATATTACTTTCATATATATTCTCTAACCACTGATAGAATAACTCCCATATATTGTAATAATCAATGGTGTGATTCAACTAATTTAACAACTGGTTCTCTGCCCTAATGATTTCTTCCAAAAACCAGTTCACCAAACTGCTCAGAAATTTAACAACCGGTTCTCCCGAAGTGGTGCAAACTGGCTGAATCCCACCATTGGTAATAATCAGATTCTTCCTTTCCTTTAATCGCAAGTGTTAATCTATTCATTTCTGCACATTCTAATATTTTCTTAATCACATTTTCATCCGTAGGGATCTCTTCACTTTTCCAATTTTGTGCAAATACAACTCTAGCTCCAGTTATTACATGAATAATCAATTATACATTTTCTTTTTTGTAAGCTTCTGGTAGAATCCCCAACAGGAATAGTTCTGGTTTTAAATAGATATGTTGCTGTGTCATCTTCTCCAACCACATACAGATTTTTGCTTAATATTTTTTTTGCTTCTACACAGGTCCACCACATATGATAATACGACTCCGGTATCTGATGGTATTTCCAACATGTAGCTGATTTGTCTTTAAACATTTCTGCCAATCTTTCTGATGACAAATGCCATCTATAAAACATCTTGTATAAATTTTCCTTGGAGGTCTTCCAGATGCATTTCAAGGTGCTGGTTGTCACCTTCAAAGCATTTTGTGGCTTGGGACCAAGTTATCTGAAGGAGCATCTCTTCCCAGTTACATCCACCCCGCCCGCTAGATCGGGGAAGCAAGGAATAGCAATTGGAATAGCACTTAGATTTATATACTGCTTCGTAGTGCTTTACTGCCCTGTCTAAGTGGTTTACAGAGTCAGCATATTGCCCCCAACCATCAGGATCCTCACTTTTCCAACCTCAGAAGAATGGAAGGCTGAGTCAACCCTGAGCTGGTCAGAATCAAACTGCTGGCAGTTGGCAGAATTAGCCTGCAGTATTGCATTCTAACCACTGCGCCACCACAGCTCTATGTTGTAGGTCCATTTCCCTAAGGAAGTACATCTGACAGGATCCAGAAGAAAAGCTTTCTCACTGGTGGCTTCCTCCCTTTGGAACATCCTCCTCCTGGAGCTTAGACTGGCCTTCACTTTGATAGTCTTTCACAAAAGTGAGTATAAATTCTCTAAATAAATATATAAATGGTGAGTCAACGTCTGAATTCTCCAATGTGGGGGTCATGATCTTCAGATGGTCCTTAAGGTTTATGGACCTCAATGATTACAAACAAATATATATATATATTTAAAAAGCATCTGCTTCCAGCATCATTTATACTGTATGTTAAAGTGCTCCATGGCATTGGACCTGGATACCTTCGAGACCGTCTTCTGCCATCAGTAGCCTCCCACCGGCCAGTTCACTCCCACAGAGAGGGTCTCCTCAGGGTCCCATCGGCCAAATTATGTCGGCTGGCGACACCCAGGGGGAGGGCCTTCTCTGTGGGAGCCCCTGCCCTGTGGAATGAACTGCCCCCAGAAATGCGTAAGATCTCTGATCTCCGTGTGTTTCGCTGTGCCCTCAAAACCTTGTTGTTCCGCCAGGCTGGGCTATCAATGTAAAGATTTTAATTGGTTTTAAATGGGATTTAAAATTTGGGGTTTTATAAATTGGGCCTATTATTTAATAATTTTAATTATTTTTAAATTTTGTCTGTCTTTGTGCTTTTAATCAGGCTGTACACCGCCCTGAGTCCTTCGGGAGAAGGGCGGTATAGAAATAAAATAAAATAAATAAATAATGTCTACCATGGATATGGAATCCATCCATTTAAATGTCTATCGTGGAAAATAAAAATAGTAAGCAGTGGTTTGCTTGGAAAGGTACACAATTTTCCAGAAAAACAACCAATCAGCAGGAGTAGGGAGTATCATGGGAAGTAGGGAATCAGGAAGCCTCCTGGTAAATCCATGTTTTCTGATGGCTCATGTCAGGAATCTTAAATAGTTTAGATAGCCCAGCCTTTGAAAGCTGGTTGTTAAAAGATGGTTAGGGAGGAGTGAATAATGGGTTGTAATTCAGTGTTGTGTACACCTTCCACTTAAACACTTAACCCAATATTTCCTCAGCGTACAGGAGGATTTAACATTTTAGAAAAGGTCATTTATTTCCATTGGCAGATCGGATGTGTGAAACCTCATGCCAAATTGTCAGGTGGGAAAGACCAGGTCCACATGTGAAGGTCCATTTAAACTGATTTATTGCTAAAATTCCTATGCATACTGTGTTTCCCCAAAAATAAGACCCTGTCTTATATATTTTTTGAACCCTGAAATGAGTGCTTGGCCTTATTTTGGAGGAGGCCTTATTATTTTAGGGCACATGGAGCAAGATGGGGCTCCTCTTGCCATCTTACCTGATTTCCAGCTCTGGCTTCCTAAACTTAAGCAGAGGAAATGGTGGGGACCGGTTGTGCATGCGGTTAAATATTTTCAGGGAGGGCTTATTTTCAAGGAAGGGTTTATTTTGGGGAGAGGGCTTATTATCCAGGGAGGTGTTATTTTCAGGAAAACATGGTAGGAATCTTCTCAACTAAAGTTTAGCAACTGTTTGGAGTTAGATAAGAGTCAACAGAATTCAATGGAGGTTGGACTTAGTTTTATTTTGTGACTATGTAGGGATTCTAAGCTGATCCCTCTTTTGACTCCGCCCCCAACTTCTGCCACTCCTTTCCCTGCACAAATTGAGCTCAAGGCTAAGGTAACTCAATGTCTGGATTTGGCTTCAGGGCACAGTAAATGTTGCATTATTATGAAAATACAGGGTGGATATTTTCTCTGGGTCTTGCATAAAATCATGTAACTCCAAAGACTCATGGAAAGTTGGCTAACGATTTGGCAGTTACTATTACAAAAGAGTATAATGACTTTCAGATAAAGAACAGTACGAAAGATTGAATATCTAATTATTGCATTATTACTGCCAATCGCTGGATGCTTTTTCCTCAAGTTAATCTTTTTTTTCCTCTCCCCTCAGTCTTCAGCATAACCTGTGTATTGATATTCATACAGTGAGTCTCACTTGAAATGTCTAGACTTCATGTCAATACAGTTTCGAGATGGAGGATATTAATAATTCACTTAAAATTATTTAATTTTATTTTAATAAAAAATACCAGGCGTGACAGGGCCAATATACCCTTTTAATAAATTGATACATGTGTAAGCAAGGGTTGATGAAATCATTTAAGCCGTCCATGGTTTTTAAAGAGAACTTATTAAATTGACAGACCTAATGTAACAATGATAATCACCTTGTTAGCCGTAAATCTGTGAAACGGAATTACTCATCTTTCATGATTAGACAGACTAACTTGTTATAAGAGACCTGCGTGATTTGCAAATCACTAAAGGCAAAGACAACTATCAAGCATATATGCTCCTAGGATCTGCTGAAGCTACTCTTCCAGCCAGTGGTGGGTTTCAACTTTTTTTACTACCGGTTCTGTGGGTGTGGCTTGGTGGGTGTGGTGTGGCCTGGTGGGTGTGGCTTGGCAGGTGTGGCAGGGAAAGGATACAGTAAAATCTCCATTTCCTCCCAATCAGCTGTGACTCAGGAGGCAGAGAATAGATGGGGGCAGGGCCAGTCAGAAATTTTACTACCGGTTCTCTGAACTACTCAAAATTTCCACTACCGGTTCTCCAGAACTGGTCAGAACCTCTGAAACCCACCTCTGCTTCAGCTTAGGAATCACAGCCCCAGGTGCTCCTACTATAGAATAACAAGTTGGAAGCATCCTTTATGGTCTTCTAGCCCAACCTTCTACTCAGGCAGGAGACACTATGCCATTCTGGACAAATGGTTGTCCAATCTCTTCTAAAAAGCCTCTAGTGTTGGAGCATCCACAACTTCTGGAGGCAGGTCGTTCCAATGATTAATTGTTCTCACTGTCAGGAAATTTCTCCTTAGTTCTAGGTTGCTTCTCTCCTTGATTAGTTTCCATCCATTGCTTCTTGTCCTGCCTTCAGGTGATTTGGAGAATAGCTTGACTCCTTCTTCTTTGTGGCAGCCCCTCAGGTATTGGAACACTATTATCATGTCACCCCTAGTCCTTCTTTTCATTAAACTAGACATACTACTGGGACCACACTCTGAACTACTTCTCCAATTTCTCATATTCCTTCTTCCTTCGCTGTCTTCTGATTCTTGTCTACTACCCCAAAGACTGGTTCAATGGATAATACCTGCCGGTCTATCTGGATCTAGAAGTACCACAAGATCTTAACTTTCTTATTCTCCACAACCTTGTATAGGATCTCTCATCTAGACTTAGGGGTCATGGCCCCATGTGATCTTACCACCACAAGGACTACTTTGGCCTTTATTTTCCTCTCTGATTCCTCTTTCAGGCCCTGGCACTTCTCCTTCCTGATGTTGCTGTCTCATGGCATTGCTACATCCATCATCACTGCTATCTTTTGATCCTTGTCTACTACCACAGTGTCTGGATGATTTGCCAGGACCTGTCTGTCTGGATCTGGAAGACTCACAGAATCTTGACCTTTTTTATTCTCCATAACCTTCAGTAGAATATCCCTTCTGGACTTGTGAAGGTCTAGACCATACAGTGTGCAGATGTTTCTGTACACCATGCCAGCTATTTGGTTGTGCCATTCGGTACATGCTGTTCCTACCTGTGTAAAATGCATTTCACACCCAGCCACGTGTGTTGGATGTCAGGCCTGGAAGCCATCTTTTTCGTTGGATCTTCAGGCCTGCCACATTTACTACTGTGGGAAACTGGAAGGGGGGATTGTATGGATCCAGGGTGATATATATATATATAGTCATAATAACATTCCTTTCTCAAGAAGTCAAGGACAACTTGCCCTGCACCTGGAGGGCTGGAACTGGGAGGCATCTCCAGTTGGAACGATGTTTGATTGGGCCATTTGATGGACTTACGGGTGTTGAGCAGGGACTTGAACTTTTCTTTGGTTGGGGAAAACCTGGAAGCTTTCAGATTCGGGTTTTCCCAGATGTGCCAATATGACATCACTAATAAAACTTTGAGGAACTTTGAGGAAACTCAAGCCTCTGAGATGTCTTTCGTTGGAACCCTGACACTGGATATGTCTCTGGGGCCTTGAAAAGCATGTGGCAGCTGTGGCTAGGAGGGCCTTTGGGCAGGTTCATTTTATGTATCAGTTGGGAGACTCTTCACTCATGCTCGGATCACCTCACAATTGTATCATTGGGGCTGTCCTTGAAGACTACATGGAAGCCAAGGTTGGTTGAAAATGGAGCAGCACAAGCAGTAATGGGTGCCTTTCATTGTGCCTAAGTTCACTCTGCTGCATGAGCTCAGCATTGACTGCCAGTCAGTTTCCAAGTGCAATTTAAGGAGCTTGTTATTACCAAAAAAGCCCCACATGATAGAAGTTCATGACATATGAGGGACCCAGAATAGTCCAGTGGATTGAGAGTGTTCCATGTCCCCTCCATTAGCACTGCCATCTTGTAGGGCCTAGAATTTATGCCTTCTCTGTTGTGGTCACACTCTCTGGAAAAGTTTCCCATCAGAGTTATGGATAGTGCCTTCAACTCTTGAGGTTCTGGAAATCTTTGAAAAATCTAGCTTTGATCCCAGGGCTGGAGCTGGTTATTTAGAATATAGAACATAGAATAACAGAGTTGGAAAGGACCTTGGAGGTCTTCTAATCCAACCCCTTCCTTGAGCAGGAAACCCCTACACCATTTCAAACAAATGGCTGTCCAGTCTCTTCTTGAAAATCTCCAGTGATGGAGCACCCACAACTTCTGGAGGCAAGCTGTTCCACTGATTAATTGTTTTACATATCAGGAAATTTCTCCTTTGTCTAAAGCTCCCTTGTCTAAGGCAGGGGTGTCAAACTCGGTTTCATTGAGGGCCACATCAGGGTTGTGTTTGACTTCGGGGGTCTGGGGTGGGCGTGGCCAGGATGGGCGTGGCCAGCTTGATGTCATTTGTGTTGGGGAGCCTGTGGCGGCCTGAGAGCTCTGCCAGCCAAAATAGGCTCCCAAGCTCCATTTTCAGCTGCAATGGCCTCCCGAGCTCCATTTTCACTGGCAGAGGCATTGTAGGTCAGTCCTTCTTTGTTTCCAGGGTGGTTCCATGGGCCAGATCTAAATAACTCGTGGGCTGAATCTGGCCCCCAGGCCTTGAGTTGGACACCCCTGTTCTAAAGCTTTGTTTAAGGCTCATTCGCTGATTCTGCGTTTTTTTTATTATTATTATTAGGTCATTTTAGTCTGGGCTGTTTGAATCTTCTATGCCTTCTAAATGCTAAAGTATGGAAACTTTTTAAAGCTTTTGTCTCCTTTGGAAGAGACTATCTTTAGGCTCTTTGCCAGGGATGGTTTTTGCTGGTCTATGTCTGTGTCTAATCCAGAAAGGGAAATTTTTATTTTCCTCTTGTGGTTCAGACTTAAAAACAGAGTTTTATGGCCTAGTACATTGTGGAAATAGCTTTAATAAGCTTAGCGCTCTGCTCCACAAATAAAAGGGACAATCTGTACATGTGAGCAGATGTTATTTATTTATTTTTATTTTTATTAGTATCCTGCCTTTATTATGTTCACAAATAACTCAATGGAGCAGTGAGCATTTCCAATAAATCTTCCTCCTCCTATTTTTCCTCACAACAAGAAGCATGTGATGTGGGTTAGGTTGGGTGAAAGAGAGTGACTGACCCAAGGTCACCCAATTGGCTTTGCACCTAAAATGGGACTAGAACTCACAGGCTCCTAGTGTTGTGTTCATGTCCAAACCAGTTAGCACAAGTCCTGTAGTAGAATGTCTTCTTGGTTGTATTTCCTTCCACATCAACAGAGTTGTTCTTGAGTGATATTGGGTCAACGGAGCAGTCCTAGTGACCAGATAGATAAATATTCAAGAGCTTCAAGAGCTGAGAGATAGCTCTCACCAAGTGGGTGCCACTCTAGATAAAACATTAAAACTTCCCAGTGTGAAAAATAAAATGATATTCACTCCCCTTTCCACTTTCCAATATTGCTTAGAGAGATTCGAACTTCATCTTCACATTGTTCACTTCACATTGTAAACCCTGAGAACATCTGGGGAATGTCATGAGCCAATCACCACTCACCTGATGAGGGATAGCAGAATGAGAAAGAAAAAGAAAGAAAGGAGGAAAGAAAGGAGGAAAGAGAAAGAAAGAAAGAAGAAAAGTGAAAGAAAGGAGGAAAAAAGAAAGAAGGAAAGAAAGAAAGAAAGAAGAAAGGAGGAAAGAAAGAAAGAAAGAAAGAAAGAAGAAAGGAGGAAAGAAAGAAGAAAGGAGGAAAGAATGAAGAAAGGAGGAAAGAATGAAAGAAAAAAGAAAAAAGAGAAAGAAAGAAAGAAAGAAAGAAAGAAAGAAAGAAAGAAAGAAAGAAAGAAAGGAGGAAGGAAGGGAGAGGGAGGAAGGAAGGAAGGAAGAAGAGGAAGGGAGAGAGGAAAATGAAGAAAAGAAGCAAGTAAGAAGGGAGGGACAAAAGAAGGAAAGAAGGAAGGAGATAGGGGGAAAAGAGGGAGGGAGGGAGGTTCTCCTCTGTCTGGGCTAATGTAGATCTGAGCCATTCCCCACAAAATAGGGGGAAAATAAATGGTTAGCATCTCTCCATCAATACCAAGTTTTTAGCTCCCATGGTACTGATTTGTATAACCATTTGCAAAAAATAAAAAATAAATTGAGTGGCGACTATTGAAGGAAAGCCTCCTGACTGTAAAGCTGCCTTTTCTCCCCCATTTGGAAACATGTAGCAACCCGTAAAAAAGACCGCAAATCATTTTTACAGCCAGACGCTTCTCCTAGTAGCTCTGACCATGTTTATATGCGGCTACAGCAGCTGGAATGATGGAGAGGGGAGATAAATCCAGAACGATGCCTACAGAGAGGCACCGGGAAGAGGATGCTGAATGCTGAAAGCGAAAATGAAGGAAGAATTCCTGGCATTGGGAAGAGCTGCTTTAGATGCTTAAAGAAGTGCAGCGTTCAGCGTTCAGAAACAGTTTTGCTCCTGTTTCAGAAAAAAACGAGTACAGAACTGAGAGGCTCAGTAGCAATAACTCTGAGAGGGATCTTGGGAGTCCTAGTGGACAATCACTTAAATATGAGCCAGCGGTGTGCAGCAGCAGCCAAAAAAGCCAACACAGTTCTAGGCTGCATTAACAGCAGTGGTGGGTTCCTCCCGGTTTGGCCCGGTTCTCCTGAGCTAGAGGGGCTAGAGGGGAAAAAACTGTTTAAACTCTTGCCACGGGGCTTCAAAGGGCTGCCTTACAGCTGATCAGTGTTAAAAGAAAACAAATGAGTAGACCAGTGCCTGCAAAAATACATGAGTAGATCAGTGCCTGCAAAAATACATGAGTAGATCAGTGCCTGCAAAACCTAGCAGTTCGAAAGCACCTAAAAAATGCAAATAGAAAAATAGGAACCACCTTTGATGGGAAGGTAACAGCGTTCTGTGCACCTTTGGTGTTTAGTCATGCCGGCCACATCACCATGGAGATGTCTTCAGACAGCGTCGGCTCTTCGGCTTTGAAACGGAAATGAGCACCACCCTCTAGAGTCGGGAACAACTAGCATATATGTGCGAGGGAAACCTTTAACTTTACCTTTAGTCTAGTGATAAGAAGAACTAGGGGTGACATGATAGCAGTGTTCCAATATCTCAGGGGCTGCCACAAAGAAGAGGGAGTCAACCTATTCTCGAAAGCACCAGAAAACAGAACAAGAAGCAATGGGTGGAAACTAATCAAGGACAGAAGCAATCTAGAACTAAGGAGAAATTTCCTAATCGTGAGAACAATTAACCAGTGGAACAACTTGCCTTCAGAAGTTGTGGGTGTTTCATCATTGGAGGGGTTTATGAAGAGACTGGACAGCCTCTTGTCTCGAATGGTATAGGATTTCCTGTTTGAGCAGGGGGTTGGACTAGAGCTGAGCTTGTCGATCAGAAAGGTTGGCAGTTCAGCAGTTCGAATCCCTAGTATAGGTCTCCTGCGTGAGCAGGGGGTTGGACTAGATGACCTCTAAGTTCCCTTCCAACTCTGTTACTCTGTTAAGGACAAGTGGGGAGAATATGGAAGATGTTATGTGAATGTTAGTGGTCGAAGCTGCTTCTGATTTGTAGTGGGCCTGGCAGAATAAAGAATATTCTTGGTGGCTAATCTCAGACTTCACAACTACTGTCAGGCAAAGTCATGCCAGTTTCATCTCTATTGTCCTTTTGCTTCTAAATAAAGACATTGTTATTATTCAGGCAGGCTTTTGGCATTTATATCATTCCCTCCCCCCCTTAATCCTAATGAGTATTGACTGTACGCGTTTTGTGTCTTTTTTTTTTCTTTATTGATGTGTTCAAAATTAGATTCAAGCTATGGTTAATAATAATTATTTTATATTTAACGTTGCTGCTTTTAGCTACCTTAAGCACAAATGTTGAGCACAATGCTTTGTTCTAACAATGTCACTCTGCATTTCACAGTTCCTATATTGTTCTAAATTGTTCTATGGGGGGGCGGGAATTGCAAAATACTGTGCTAGCATGCACAGCATGTTACAAAAATTGATTCACAGAAATGCAGCTAAAGACGTGAACACATCTCCTTCTTTCTTCTCTTCCTCCCTCTTTTTCCTTCTTTTCCTTTTTCTCTCTCTCCTTCCTCCCTCTCCTTCCTTCTTTTCCTCCTCCTTCCTCTCCTCTCCATCTTCCTCTCCTCCTCCTGCCTACCCTTCCTTCTTCCCCTTCCCCTTCCCCTTCTCCTCCTACCTACTCTTCCCTTTCCCCTTCTCCTCCTCCTCCCCATCCCCCTCTCCTCCTCCTCTTCCTCCTCCCTACCCTGCCAGTGGTGGGATTCAAAACTTTTTACTACTGGTTCTGTGGGCGTAGCTTGGTGGGCGTGGCAGGGGAAGGATACTGTAAAATCTGCATTCCCGCTCCACTCCAGGGGAAGGTTACTGCAAAATCCCCATTTCCTTCCGATCAGCTGGGACTCGGGAGGCAGAGAATAGATGGGGGCGGGGCCAGTCAGAATTTTTACTACCAGTTCTCCGAACTACTCAAAATTTCCGCTACAGGTTCTCCAGA